>NW_012155284.1:8617522-8619569 GCF_000956105.1 Propithecus coquereli | reverse complement strand
AAAAAAAAATAAAAAAAAAATGGCTTTATATAAAATGTGCTTTTTAAATTTCTTCATAGCAAGAGAGGTTCAAGCTTATTCCACTCATCATAAGTTTTAAAATAGAGATTAGAGAAATTCATTATTTTTAACTCTCACTTTGGTCTTTGTTTTGAGAATGTGGAGAGGACAGGAAACTCTTGAATCTGGACTTCTCTTTCCTTTCTTCTTTTCTTTTTCTTTCCCCCTTTGGCCTGGGAGAGCAAGGGAAGCCACCAAGGCTTTTCTGCACCACGTGGAAGGGAGGATGGGCACCCTGGAGTAGAAGGTGGGGTGCATTGCCCTGCCCTGGTGTCCATGGGGTCTCTCTGTAGTAGGAACTCCTTTAGGGTTTTGTGGACACCTGTTAGCTTCCACCTCCAACCTTATCACTTTTATCATCTTCTTGAGTTACTGCCTACATGAACCCTCTAGTGAAACCCTTGGGAAGTAAAGTAGATGCATTACTTAGACCCACTGAATGCACAGAGAGGGAAAAATCCAGACTCTCCACAGTGCCTATGGTTTGGTCCACTGCTCCATGGATTTAGGCATACTGTCCTACTGAAGCTGCTTTTGATTTGAGCATTGTCAGGCCTTTGTTTAAAATGAACTTGAATTTGGCTTATCAGGCTAGCTGCTTTTGATTTAGAATTGCCTTACTTAGAGATTTTATTTATTTTTTAAATTAACGGCGTCCTTATATTTTTTTGACCACATAGCTAATAGTTGTCAGTCCTGCGCCCTTTACATGACAACTATTTAGGAATCTTGCTCCCATCTGGATGTATTCCCTTTGTTAGAGATGCTCTTAGTATAAAGGGCTTAGCAGCAGTTAGTTCTGCCGTGAGCCGGGTGTTGGCCCTGCCTTAACCTGGAAATTTCTCTGCAGACTTAGGCACACAGGCAATGTCTAATGAGTATGCTTGGGAGCCTGTCAGTTATGGTTTTTTACTGCTGTTCACTACTAATTGAAAAATAAATAAGCAATAGCACACAGATATATCTGACACATGTGGCCTAGAGATAGAAAAGCTTGCTTCTGTGCTAAACCGTTTAGGAGAGTAAGCAAAAAGATTCATCGCGAATATGTAACAATAGCTTTTCAGAAGGCAGGGAGAGAGAGGAGATAATTAATGTTCTTGAACATCCAGGACATACCAGACACCACACTGGTTGTTTTATGAACCTTTTATCTAATTACCACAACTTACCCAGTGTGTGACTTTCCCCTCTCTAAGGCTCAGATTATAAAATGTCTAAAGTTGCACAGCTATTTAGTAGATACCTTGGAACTATCGAAGTGTAACAATGCAATAAATGTTGGTGGTGTGGATGAATAGTATAGAATGAAATGGCCGCAGCCCAGGCAAGTTTCCACGTTACCATTTGTCTCTCATCTCACCATATGTTTCCAAATATATAATGTTTTGTTTACCTTTTAGGAAGACCCACTTTGCTTTGAATAGGACATGAAAATAATGGATGTGGATATTCTTGCTCCTATTTGTGGTTGGACGTTTGGTTATTGATTTAAACTTTAAAGTACTACTCCTGATGGGAGTTTGATCTCTAGAAAAGCTCTGATGAGAAATAAGCAGATGGATATCTATTTTATGATAAATCCTCATTCAGAATTTCAGAGGCAATGAAGATGAAAAGATGAATGTGTATATATATATCTCTGTATCCATATATATTAATAAAGCTGACTAAGTTTTAACGTAGCCATTCTTTTGTGATATGGTTTAATGAACAGGTTAGTATAGTACTGTACCTTTTGAAAAAAAATTAGACAGTCATGTCAAGGCCTTAAAAATAATTTTATATCTTAATTAGCCAAAGCATTCTCTTTCAAGAATATTATTAATAGTTTGCTGGTAACCGTTTTTTATATAGTATGAAGAAATATTTTAGTCTACATTCTAATTTAAGAAAGTTTTATATCATTTTCAAAGTGTCTAGGAGTGAGATTAATTATTGTCCAGTGATTATTCCTGTCCTTGTTCTAGGCCACTCTCCTCTCTTA
>NW_012155284.1:8616101-8617411 GCF_000956105.1 Propithecus coquereli | reverse complement strand
ATACAAATATCCTGTGGATATATTTTGAAATATATTTTCAAAAATTGTTATATTACTCGTAGGTATCAGTAGCTTGTAAATCATTTTCTTCTGTGCGAGTTTGAAAATATGTGCATAGCACTGTGATTTTAGGTACCTGTATACCGAGATATGTAAATATGTCCAAAGTGAATGCTGACCATTCCGTAGCAGACACAAGTTCCTAGAGGCAAACCCTCTGTTTTGCCCCTATAATGGAAATTGCATTATCAAGATGTGGCAGATTATACTCTTACAGAGGAACAAAATATTTCCTGGGGATTATATTCCTGACTAAGTACTGGCTATGACTAGCTGCCAGGTGTCATTAAAGGAAAGCTACAGAACACCAGGCAATGAGGAAAAACTACAGGCCAGAGAGTGGGCAGGTACAGTCTCCAACACTAATCCTGCCTGTTGGACCATCAGTTGCCTCACAGACAAACGGTTAAAATAAAAATGAGTTGTAAAATATCAATGAGTTAACATATTAAGGTGCTTTGAATATAGCAATTGCCTTATGAAATACTCGGTATGAATATTTAAAATCTTTCATATACATTTCCAGTTGTGTCACTTTCGATTATGGAGATCATTTAACAATCATTGTATTTTACAGATGAGAAGAGTAAATGACCCTATGAATAGACATGAAAGTGGTCCCTGGAGGCAGCACATCTTTCTTTTTGAATGAATGAATGACACACATCTTTCTTTTGGAAAACTAAGGGACAGTTGAAAAGAGGAGGAAGGAGGAAAAAGTGGTGGTTGGAAGGAGGGCAGGGGAGAATTTCAAGAAGCGAGTAGTCCTCAAAATTAGCTGACCAAGAGAGCTCAGGGGAGATTGCATTCAGCCTCTAAGACCTCAGTGGTGGCTTTGGTCAAGAGGGTTCAGAGGTAGATGTCAGCCAGAGTGTGGTAGTTTAGAAAGGGAGATGGAGAAAATGCTAGAGGAGGAAGGGGAATGATTGTTGGGATGATAGAATCTGACAAGGTGAGACCCAGTACACAGATGAACTTTGAGGAGAAGAGAAACGTCCTCTGAGCCTCGAAGAAAGGTGTGAAGGGGGATCACAGGCTGGATGGACCAGGGCTGTGGATCTGGGTCTTCCAGCCCTATTCATTTTTCTTCATATCGACCAACTGCTCCTTGCAAATAGCACGTAAACATGTGCATCTCAAGATTGGCGTAACAACAACAACAAAAAACCCTCTAAAGTGCCAGCTATGACAAAATCAAAGGAACATATATTTAGTCATTTTGCTGACTGCATTAGGATCTGAAAAACCTT
>NW_012155284.1:8612293-8613716 GCF_000956105.1 Propithecus coquereli | reverse complement strand
TCCAGTGATTATTCCTGTCCTTGTTCTAGGCCACTCTCCTCTCTTACATTCTCCATGGGAGATGGGCATCACTTTCTTCCATTTGGAGAAAAAGAATATTTCTTAAGAAAAACAATTTCTTTATAAAAATCAGTTTTCACATCTCTAGTCTAATTATGCCCTTATAATTTCTCAGTAAGGATCAGTTAAGATTTATTTGTATGCACTTCTAAATGAAGAAAAAACAAAACAAAACAAAAAACCACTTCCCCCATTATGCTCAAGAGGAAGTTTCTTGTTCCCAAATCCTTTTAGGAGGATAAGCCATTGTAAATCTCCTTCATCACCTCTCAGACATACTTTTCTAATATCATAAAGGTGTGGAGGGCACTTTAAGCCCTAAATTGAGCAAACCAAATTGGCCTCGTGATTACTCAGTCATGCATTAACTGATCTAGAAATGGTCTGGCATGGGCATGGGGAAAATTAGAAGTGTTCAACTACAACCAACGCCCTGGCTCTCTGGAATGAATTCTGGGGTTTTCATTTGGGGGCAAGTCCTGAAAATATCAGGCTAGAAAATGTTATCTTCTGTCCCTGTTCCCTTTCAGGTACCTTCTCTCCAGCTCTGTGGAATCCCTTGGTGGTTGTCCAGTGGCCTAGAGAGGTGTCCCTGCTGGGGTTTCCAGGGGCATCACAGACAGGCTTGAGTGTCTTGAACCTTATTTCAGTCCACACACCCCTATCAAAAATTCTCATTCCTGTGTGTCATTCCTTCAGAATTCTGTGCCTACTAGGTAATAAGTTTTAATCTTACAAATCAACCTCTTCCCCTCTGCCCAGGAGATATAGATGGATTTTGGAGAAGGAATTGCATAGAACCTAATCTGGATATGAATAGACTTTCAGTTCTAAAAGGGTGATTTTTTTTTTTTAAAGAAAGATTTATTTAGGTAAAATGTGCATGTAGTAAAATTTGCCCTTTTTAGTGTACAAATGAGTGTTGACAAATGCACACAGTCTGGTAACCAGCACTACAGTCCCAATCTAGAACATTTCCATTGCTCCCCAAATTCCCTGTGTTGCCCTTTGTTGTAGCCAGCATCTACTCTAACCCTAATCCCTGGCAACTGCTGTTCTCCTCCCTGTAGTTGTAAAAGATCACTTTTCCAGGATGCCATATAAGTGGAATTATATATTATGTAGCCACTCAAGTCTGGCTTTCATCCTTCAGCATAATCCATTTGAGATCATTTGTTGCACGTTTCAATATTTTGTTCCTTTGTATTGCTGAGTAGTATTGCATTGTGTGGCGGTGCCACAGTTTATTCATTGAAGGATATTTGAAATATTTCCAGTTTTTGTTGATTATGAATAGAGCTGCTATAAGCTGTTATACACAGGTTTTGTGTGAATATAAGTTTGCATAATACCTAGATAAATA
>NW_012155284.1:8596451-8610423 GCF_000956105.1 Propithecus coquereli | reverse complement strand
AGTGTTTCAAGGTGGCTTTGTACTTTGGCAGCATATCTAGTTCTTAAAGGAATGAGAGAGCAGCATGTTTTATTTAGTTTGTATTTTGGTACCTTTTAAGTGAACTAGGCATTTTTAAGCACTTAATGTTGTCACCAGCCTTTTAAAGTTGTCTCATATTCCTGCTGCCCAACTATAGTTTTCCTTTAGTTTTGAGTGGTTTTAATCTAAACACATTAAGTTTCTGTCTTGTTCTTTCTGCAGAGATAAAAAGCTGGGTCTGAAAATAAAAGCAGAGCTCTTATACATGGAGGTCAGTGTTTGCACTTAGAAATCAAAGTATGTAAACTAGTCTTCTAAAGGTTTTTATAACTGTTCTGAATGACATTTGGCATTAGAAATTGGAAGCTTTTAAAAATTCATTGCTTAATATTTTCCCCTGCAAATATTTTTCCTTATTATCTGTCTTCATGTCATTTTTCTTCCTGTCATGATCTTTACAGAGCTCATTTTGGTATCCATGTGAATTGGCATAATTGGAGCAGGAGAAATTTGGATTAGACATCAGGAAGAACTTCCTAAGAAGCCAGGACTATGGGAATACTAAGAGGATGGAAAAATCTCTTCTTGGAAACATATAAGGAAAAACTTTTAAAGTGATCTTCATGGGCAGTTTGTGTCTTTGTTCAGATCTAGGGGGAAAGTATGAAATAATCTTTTGTGACCATTTTCACTTTGTGCTTTTGTGATTCTCTGGATATCAGCAAGAGGGAAAAGCCCTACAAGTGTAGTGTGAGTTTGAACCATTTTCGTCATGGAATCTTATGTGTAGGAATTCCCTCTGACAACAGGAACAGATGACCATCTACTCTTCTTGAGAACTTTTAATGGTGGAGAGAACTCTCTTTACTCCAAAAGGAAGAGAGTCCATATTTGGACAGTTCTACTCATTATAAAATAATTTTTAATCATGATCTAAAGTCTACCTCTGGCAATTCTCTCCATTGCTTCTATTTCTGTCTCCCCTGAGACTTTATATAGTAACTCTGCTCTTTCTTGGACATAATCCTTCAAAAGTTTGAGAACAGCTTTCATACCCACTCACTAAATAATCTCTTTGCCAGAATAAGCCTCAGTTTTCAACAGCCTTTCTTCACGTAATGTGTGGTTGCCCTCAACATCCAGTGAAAATGCACTGCCCCTAATGGAACAGAACCGCCGCCAGCAGGCTCTGCCTGATGCAGAAAAAAATGCAACTATTACCTTCTCTGTTTTTGCATACTGTCCTGCAGTCTCAGGCAGTGTGAGCTCATTTTGGGCAACCATCCTGAGCTCACTGCCATCTGAAATCTCTAGGTCCTTTCTATGTCAACGGTTCCATCCTCTATTGTGCTGCTGAGTTTTCTTTAACTTCAGTACAGTACTTTCTTTGATAGTCGGCAAAGTTCATCTTGTTAGTGTTGGCCCTGTTGAGTTTCGAATCTTGATTCATTATAACTGACCCTCCCAGCTTTGCTTCTGCCATTGGTAAATTTGATAAGGACATCTATGCCTTCATTGAATTTATTAGTAAACACGTGGAACAGGATAGAGCTCTGCTTGTTTTTTTGGAAAAGCTTCTCATTCTTAAAACAATTATTTCTTTGTTTTATCTCTGTGTAGTAAAGAAATGGTCAGGCTAGTGGCTGATTAAATCATGGGTCACAACTGGTGGCTTCTCCTTGCAGTGCCTCTGCAGATCCTGGATCGACTCCGTAGCTTTGCAAGTGTGCAAATTCGTTTTTTCTTTCAAATCAGGTGTGTTATCTAAATCTAGTACTGGAAACTGCTTTTTAAAAAGGTTTTAAACTATGAAATATCGGAATTACAGATAACAGTACAGAAAATAATATAATAAAGTCCTCTTTGAACTTGTCACCTAGAGTTAAGTTGAAAGGCTAATGTTTTTCCCTTTTGTCCAGGATGCTAAAGAACATTCTCAGCCACAGAGAGCTGGTGCAGCCCCTGTGCTGAACACACAGTACTGAATGTCTGGCCAAGGAGAAATTTCTCCTTGGGGAACCCTGGTAGGATCAGCCAACAAGAGTGTTGCCAAACGAATCTGGGTTGAGTGTGTTCTGAAAATCATGTTGCTTTCTGTAGCTTCTCTTCCTACCGTTTATCTTGTGCTCTGAAGGAGCATTTCTGAAGCAGGATAGTTGACCAGTGGTGTGTGAACTTGCCTCAAGAAACGAAGGAAGAATACGGTGCCGTTTTATAGCACTTCAAAGTGCAGACAAGGAAATAGAGAATAAAGATGAGCAGAAAATTAGGAAATGGCAGAAAGCCCTGAACGTTATGCGAGGCCTTGTAAATATCATTGCAAGCTAGAGGGACTGACCCACAATTGCATAGGGGGAGAGGCACATCTTGGCTTCAAGGGATCTGAAGAGCATGTAAGGATTGCCAGTGTGTGTAGCTAGTTGCATCTGTATAAGGACTTGGCTATGAGAGGTTAAGAAACTGCCTAACTCGGCCTCCTAACAAGCTGTGTGATCTTGGGCAAGTTTCTAAATGCTCCCTGCCTTGATTTCCTCATTTGCCAAATTATGATAGACACCTACCTCAAAGGATTTTTGTGGGAGTAAACTAATTCACTGAAAACAGTTAGAACTGAGCTAGGCAAGTTGGTGACACTATGTGGTGTTCTGTTCATGAGGATGACCACGTATAGTACTGTTTTTATTTTTAAGAACATGTCCCCAGGCTAAAGGAGGACGGTTTAGGCTGGGCACAGTGGCTGATACTTGTAATCCCAGCACTCTGGGAAGCTGAGGTGGGAATATTGCTTGAGGCCCAGAGTTCAAGACCAGCCTGGACCACATAGCGAGACCTTGTCTCTACAAAAAATAAAAAAAATCAGCTGTGCATGGTGGTGCTTGCCTATAGTCCCAGCTAATCAGGAGGATGAGGCAGGAGGATGGCTTGAGCCCAGGAGTTTGAGGTTTCAATGAGCTTTGATCATGCCACTGCACTCCAGCCTGGACAAGAGAGTGAGACCCCATCTCTTAAAAAAAAAAAAAAAAAAAGAGGACTGTTTGCAAATGCTGCTTTAGGGAGCTGCAGTGTCCACTCTAGGGATCCATTGTCAAACAGACCGAAATATTCACAGTTGCTGGCTGGGTCTTGTCTCTAAGACAATGGTGAATAAATATTGAAAAATTCTCATTTTCTAGGTTTTCTATTTCTAAGAGTCCTTTAGACTACCATATTTTTATTTGTATTCCTCACATACCATCAATCTTTATTTTAGTACACATACTATGTTAAATTTCTCAAGTTTATTTAGTCACTGATCACATTAAGGAGGGCTGCTACTTTCTGATATTACAGAGGCAGGTACTTCCCTTTCCTCGACAAAATGTACAATAAGTAGCCAGTTTTACCCAAATTGTATGGACTATTTTTGTTAGTCTCGGAGAGTGGAACTTCATGAGTTGGGAGCTTATCTTTTGGATGACTTTAAATACCTATGAGCCATCTACACACTAACAGTTGTTTTAATCTTGAAATAAGAGCAAGCAGTAGACAGCAGGTAGGCCTAAATTTGAATCCCATCTGTGACCTAATTTTACTGAGCCTTACTTCCCTCATTTATGGGAATAACAAAACTCACCACTCACCTTGCAGTGTTGTGGTTAAGTTTAGAGCCTATAGTTCTGTTCATAAGTTTATAAAATGAAATTTAATGAAATCTACTTCTCTTATCCTCAAATCTAGAGTTTTTTAAATAGTAAACTGTCCCAGGCAGATATACTGTGTATGTCTATTACTCGCAGAGCAGTAGTTGGGGCAAAAATGCTTCTCACCCTGTTAACAATCTTCTCACTGTGCTAGCAAGGCAGGAAGATTGACAGGTAGATAGGTAAGTAGGGACATCCTGCTCACCTTGTTGGATTCCAGTGTGATGGGGCATAGCTATGTAACTGTAAGGCAAAATAAAAGCAATAGAGGAAAGAAAATACATTTCAGTAGACTGCTGACTTGACAATGTATGCAATCTACAATTGATACAGGTTAAAACTATCTGCTATGAGGAGGAATTTCTTTAAAGGTTGATGTTTTTAATGATTTGAAATTTTAGATTTGAAAAAGAAAAATATATTTTTGAGGTTACTCTAATAATTAAGCAGCTGTTTAGAGTCTTTTGGTTTTTCACTTACTCTGTGCTGAGTCTTTAATCAGACATTTGAAAACCAACCTCTTAAAAATCTTTGGGACAGTGCATATTGAACTGGATTTTTTTTTGGCAATGATCAGGTAAAATTCTTTAATTTTTTTCTTTTCTCTGCTTTTAAGCTTAAAAAGAAAACCCTCAAATCTCATGCAGAAGTGTAGAAAGCTCTTGATGTTTTTCTGTGGCAAAATAATCCATTTTTAGCAACTGTTCTCAACAGAATTTAGCATATTGGGTTGCAAAGGGAATGCTTTAATTTCTGTGATTATTGGGAACATGTTTACACTGACTCAGGGAGTTACGTGTGCTTTCCTTATGTGGTCAAAATGTTTGGAGTTGTGTAGTTTGGAAAGAGGGTGTAAGAAGTTAAAAAACAAATATGACTCTGTGTCTGTCCTGTTAGGAATGAGATCAGGGCTTACTATAATTTAAGGATTTCTTCAGTTAGATATCTTTAAAAAAAACTCAAATCCTCAGAAGTTTTAGAGGCATGCTTTTGCTTCGCTATTAAAGAATATTCAGAGAGAAAAGGTCTTGTGTAATATCTAGTGATCATTTGGTTTTAAGGAAATAATTGGGATAGTACGGCACATTCATCAGAATATTTGATGGGTTCCTGTGTTGTAATATAGGAGACCCATAGTTGCCATGCAGCCAGCAAACTATTTTTTGAATTGTTTTTGAAGATATAGGGTGCTTATGGAATGAGAATTGTCTTACCCGTCTTTCTGATGGGTAACTTATAAAGTCATGTGCCTCTGGGAGGGTTTCCATTAGGCGTGCTAGACTTCTGGGTGATTTCAAGAGACCCAAGGTAGACAGGGTAATTTAATCTACACTGTCAGAAATACCTTTATTATTAGGCATGACATTTAAAATTATGCAGGTTTCTTTTATTATGTAAATAGTTCTTTACTGATGAGGTTGTTTTCTCCCAGTTCCTCCGAATTAAGGGACATGCGGCACTCTTTGGGGTAAAATTATTGAGATTGAGAGGGAAGGGTGTGTGTGTGTGTGTGTGTGTGTGTGTGTGGCCTCCCCCATTATCCACATCCTCCACCAGGATGTCACAATTTGGTGAACAATTTGTTACGATTGATGAACCTACATTGACATATCATACTCACCCAGAGTCCATAGTTTACATCAGGGTTCACTGTCAGTGTTGTAAATTCTATGGGTTTGGACAAATGTATAAAGATATGTATGTGTCATTATAGAGTCATACAAAGTATTTTCACTGCCCTAAAAATCCTCTGTGCTCCACCTGTTCATCCCTTCCCCACCTACTAACTCCAGGTAGTCACTAATCTTTTTACTGTCTCAATTATTGTGCCTTTTCCAGAATGTCACAGAGTTGGAATCATGTAGTATGTAGCCTTTTCAGATTGGCATCTTTCACTTAGTAAAATGCATTAAAGGTTCCTCCATGTCTTTTTATGACTTGATAGCTCATTTTTTTTTAAGCACTGAATAATATTTCATAGTCTGGATGTACCACAGTTTACCCATTTGCCTACCGAAAGACATGGTTGCTTCCAAGTTTTGGCAATTCTGTATAGAACTGCTATAAATATTCCTGTGCAGGTTTTTGTGTGGACATGTTTTCAGTTCTTTTGGGTAAATACTGAGGGTTATTGTATTTTTAATTCTCTGTATAGTACTCATCATTATCTGATATTTTCTTGTTTCCTATATCCTTCCAACAGAACACTCTAAACCACAAGAACAGTGATTTGCTCCATTCGCTGCTGCATCTCTTATTCCTAGAACAGTGTTTGGAATCTATTCTGATAAGGGATTCATAAATAGTTGGTGAATGAATATATGAAACCATGTCTTTGGATTAAGAAAAAAGTGGTACATGAAAGATCATAGTAGAAACACATAGCAGGAAGTGATTCTTTTGAGAATATACACAAATGTTCTTCTCTTTTCATTAATTAATTAACTTTCTCAGTCCTTTTTGTGCATAAGATGCTGTTTAGGTCCCATAGGACCTAGAATCTGTTGAATATTTGAGGGAAATTTGGGAGGACATGGTTACTTTACACCCTGAATTATTCCTAAAAGAAACTGAGGTAGTTTAAAAATGAAAAGTAAAAAGACTGACTAACACATGACTAACACAGTGGGGTCTTACTCTATGCCAGGCATAGGCATTCATGATCTCATTTGACCCTCACTAAAATCTAAAGGACCATCTATTGTTAACCCCATTTTACAGACAAGAAAAGGAAATTAAGGCACAGAGAAATTGAGCCACTTGTTTAAAGCTAAACGGCAATGGGTGGTGGAGGCAGGCTTGGGATTCAGGCCATCTGACTACAGATTTAGATCTTGTGCACTTAACCACCGTGCTCTCCTGCCTTTATTATGTGACAGGGTAAAAATAAGGATGAAAGGAGGATAAATTGGCCAAATGAAGGCCCACAGTGTAGGCAAAGGGGAAAGATGGGGCACTGGGCAGGACAGCTACATACTGGGAGACAGGTGGACGTGAGATGACCTGAACTTCAGAGGCCCATCAGGGAAACCTGCCTGGAAGAGCTGGGCCTTACAGAGTAGGTGGAGTTGGCATGGTCAGAAGGGCCAGGGCGGAGTGCTCCCTGCTGCTGAGAGATGTAAAACCTGGGATTTCACTTCAGGGTCTTCAGAAAGACAGAGGAACAGGACATACTTCTAGGCCAATGTGTTGCTAGAGTTTGTGCCTAAAAGTGGAAAGAAGATGATTGTGTGTCCTTGGAAAGGGCACACAGAGGTGCAGAGTGGTGACTTAGCTTAGAGAACAAGTGACATTTCTCAGTGCACTCATGGGCTATTGCTTGTACCACTTTCGAGCCCAGAAAAAATCAGGGGCACAGCTGAAGTAGATTAAGATCCTGGGAAATGAGGGAGGGCTCTGTTGATCTTCTAAACAGGTAGGTAGCATCCAGATGCAGAGGGATGAAGAACTGATGTCACTTTGCCAGATTAGAATGAACCATCTTCAGGATAAAAATGCCCCCCCATCCTTTTTTTTCAAGTTATTGTTTCTGCAGTTTAGAGGGTAGACTATTTTTTTTTTTTTTTTTTTTTTTTTTTGAGACAGAGTCTCACTGTGTTGCCTGGGCTAGAGTGCCGTGGCATCAGCCTCACTCACAGCAACCTCAAACTCCTGGGGTCAAGCGATCCTCCTGCCTCAGCCTCCCGAGTAGCTGGGACTACAGGCATGCGCCACCATGCCCGGCTAATTTTTTCTATATATTTTTAGTTGTCCAATTAATTTCTTTCTAATTTTAGTAGAGACGGGGTCTCGCTCTTGCTCAGGCTGGTCTCGAACTCCTGAGCTCAAACAATCTGCCCGCCTCAGCCTCCCAGAGTGCTAGGATTACAGGCGTGAGCCACCGCGCCCGGCCAGGGGTAGACTATTTTGAAGTAAAGAGGGCTTTGGTTTAAAAATTTGTTTTTTTTTTTTTTAATGGGTGTGTAGTGCTTACTACACCTTTCTATTTTATTTCTCTGAATCCTATTGCTGGCTTGGAGAATTTGGGGAGGGTCATTGTCACTTTGGTCAACTAATTGAGTCTTTTGAACATAGTATCCTCTTCTGTGAAATGAGGTTACCAATAAATACTATGCCACCAAGCTCGCTGTGCTATTTTGAGAAAATGGAGGAAAGTGCCTGGCTCTCATATTCAGTGTGTGTTTCTTCAATGAACAAAGAATACTAAGTAAGGGTGATGATGCTGGTTTTGGTAACATCTGAGCAGCTAGCTAATTTATTGATTTATTAATTATTATAATTTATTAATATTAATTTATTAAGCACTCATTAAGTATCAATATATTTTATTCCATTTAGTACTCCCAAGAATTCTGTAAGATAGGTAGGCACTGTTTTTATCCCCATTTCATAGTTTAGGCAGCTGAGGCTATGGGATCGGAGTCCAGGTCTAACTTAATTCTAGGGGCCTGACACTCAGCCTCTGCCCTCCTTCCCCTAGAGCATCCAGAGGTACATGGATATCCAGACCAGCATCTCTAGTCTATGTGTCGACCCATACCCATGTTTTTCTAACTTTGAGTTAGTTTTGGTACTCTTTAAAAATTCCATAGCAATAGAGCACTGAGAAAGAGACTGTTCTCCAAGAAAGGTCAATCTCAATAGCACCATTTCTAGTGTAACTGCCTCTGTCCCCTAGACTGATCTTTGTAAATTGCCAATCTGATGGTGTCTCTGCCCTGCTCAAAACTCTTCCAGGGGCTCCTCCTTGTCCTCCACGCCCTCCGTGAGCTGGATTCTGCCTTCCTGCCCTGTCCTGCTCTCCACCTCAGGACTCACAACCTGCATAATACACTGTCTGTCATTCTCCAAATGAGCCATTCTCTCAGAAGTCTCCATGCCACTGTGGTCAGTCATAAGCAGAGCCTGATAAAGACATGGTCTCCTGGGAAATTGGTGCATTCCCTTCTTCTGAGCACAGAGAATGTCACATTAAGGCCTCGATGATATGGCAGAAAATGCCTTGAAAGAATGCCCAATCATTTCTCACCTGGATTTATGCTCCCGGATTTCAACCTTGCCCCATCACAGTCTATTCTCAATGAAACAGCTAGGGTGATCCTTTTAAAGCAAAATCCGGGTCTTGTTACCTTTCTTCCTAAAAGTATGCAGTGGCTTCCCACTGTGGAGCTAACACCAAGTTCTGACCTTGCCTCTCACCTCTTTCCTCTTGTGCTCCAGCCATTAGGTTTCCTTGCTGTTTCTCAAACACCCAGATACATGCCGCCTCAGGGCCTTTGCACTTGCTGGTCCCTCTACCTGAAATAACCTTTCATATCCCTGTATCTCACTCTCTTACTTTATTCAGGGCTCTGTTTCATCATGTCATTGGAAATATTTTCCTGTTGTACTATCTAAAACATCTCTCCTTATCCTACCATGTTTTTTTTTTTTTTTTGGCTCTTATGAATCCCTCACATTTCAGGCATTTAATTGTTTATTTCTTGTGTCTCCCCACTAGATCAATAGTTTCATGAGGGCAGGTAGTTTGTTTTGATCAGAGCACCTGGGGGCCGGGGACAGTGAGAGAGAGGGAGAGAGAGAACTCGCATGCTAGCGAGAGCAAGAATGTGAGCACACTAAATAAGTGGCAAGGAAGGACAAGGCCAGAAAAGTGAGCTCCTGCATTCTAGAGCTGATCCTGCCTAAAGGGGTCCAGAGAATGAGAAGGGAACTTCCAAGTGTGCTCTCCCCTCCTCCCTGCAGTATTGTATCTGCCATGCAAAGATGGGCTTACCAGAATGGGGATGTGTGGTTAGCTGGATGGGAGTAGATGGAAAAAGCACCCCCTCTTTTTATGATGCGTCACAAAAAGACACATTCCAAGGTGCATCTTCTGCCCTTAGCCTTCATTTGGATCAAGTCAAATGTCCTTTGTCAGTGCCAAAATTTAGATCCTTTTCCTCCCCCCTTCCCCTCCTCCTCCTTTTCACAAAAATATTTCTAGATGCAGTTCCTGGTGGGGGGAGTATTTCTGTTTCTCCCCTGCTCATTTTCATTTATCTCTTTGTTTTTCATCTTCCTTGTCATCTTCCAGTTTCAATTAAGTTCCATGTTGCTTGGCTTTTCTAGCTCTTTCTCCCCTTCCATTGCCCTCACTCCTCAGCCCACAGAGGGATTTGTTTATTTTGCTTTCCCTCCCCACCAAGCCTGCATCCTTGCCTCTTTTCTTTCTTTTCCTCCCACATGCTCTTCGCCCTTCCCGAGCTGGGCTCTCACCTGCCAGATGCTCTGCTGTCTCCCAGCTTCTCTAGTCTCTGTCAAGGTTTCGTGTCTTCCACGCTGCAACTGGGCTGGCTTTTTACCTACTTCTGCTTTGATTTGAGAAGAAGAGTAAGAAGAATGACAGGACCTGAAAGTGCTCTGTAGTTTAACAAAGGTGACGGGGCCCAGAGGGGAAGAGACTAGACCCTGGAGGGCTGTGATGTTGTAGGGGAGAGTTTTGGGAACTTTGGGGAGAGTTGGTTGATTCTGATCCTGCTTTGTTTCAGTGAAGGCTCTTCCCAGTGCCTGGGCAGGAATAGGGTTCCCTTGGGCGTCAGAGGCTGTAGCTCTTCCTGACTAGTACCTCGTGACAGTGGGAAGGGTATTGAACCAAAGGTGACCGCGGGGCTCCGGCCCCAGGTCTGCTGTGTGATGGAACCAGATCGAGTCACCTATTGGTATAGGTCGTCAGTTTCATCTGTAAAGGAAGGGGTTTGATCCAGATGAACTGTAAGGCTTCTTTCAGCTCTATATTTTATAAATTTCTGAATCTATGCTTCTCTTAGTGAGGGTTCCCTGATTTATCTTGTAATGGACATTACTTGGCAGGATCTTCAGTGCTCTTGTTTAAGAATGGCTGTGTGTGCGCACGCGCGCGTGTGTGCATACTGAGGGCAAAAGGTGGAAGGAGAGTTCTGGCAGATGCTGGTCAGATGAGAGGAGCAAAGGGCACTGCCCTGCTCTTTTATGCCCCTGTACAAAGAGGAGGGACATCTATGGAGCACAGGGGCTCAGTGGTCTACCTTGAAATAAGAATTGGTGGTTATGCCACTGTTCTTTGCTCAGATGTGATCAGTTCATGGGGACTTAGAAATCTTTGTATTCCTGACAGTCTTTGTTTTAGTTTGGCATGTTCAGTGCTGTCACCCGACCCTCACTGACCTTCAGATAAAACTTGGTTTGACATAAATCTGTAGACCTAGAGGTGTTAAATGATAACCATGTGACGTTATTGTCTGCGTGGGTTCAACCTGAGTATGAAGTTAATTGTCTTTACTGTGTTGCAATTGTAAAGCTTGTTTATGACGTGAACTATAAAAAGGCCTCAGAGGAGTTTTGTTAGACCATTAGTGACTTTGGTCACTAATAGAACTTTGTTGTCTTCTCATAGGACAGCAGATGGTGTCTTATAGTCAGAGGGGCCTTAGAGATCCTAAGCAGGTGATGGAGAACATTTTTTTTTCTTGGTAGGAGAAACCTTTTTTCCCAAACAAGTATTATGGGGGATTTTAATATTTAAACTCATTTATAAATGTATTCTTTACATTTATTGCATTTGTCTATTCAGTGGAACAATGACTTAGCCTGGCAGTTCAGGGTCCTCTCCAGTATCTTAAAATTTAGTAAATAATACATTTAAGTGAATGACAATCTTTTCAGATTTCAACCTAATTGTAAACATATTTCCAAAATGAAATTTATTTATTTTTTTTAGGAGACAGGCTCTTGCTCTGTCGCCTGGGCTAGAGTGTACTGGCACAATCAGTCATACCTTACTGCAACTTCATACTTCTGGTCTCAAGCAATCCTCCTGGCTCAGCCTCCCTAGTAAGTGGGACTACAAGCATGCACCACCATGCCTGGCTAATTTTTTGTTTGTTTGTTTGTAGAGATGGGGTCTTACTATGTTACCCAAGCTGGTCTTGAACTCTTGGCTCAAGTGATCCTCCCACCTTGGCCTCCCAAAGTGCTTGGCTTATAGGTGTAAGCCACCACACCCAGCCCAAAATGAAATTTAAGTGGAATGTTTGTGAACTCCAACATCCTTTCATTATAACTTGGGCTCCCCTGATCTCAGTTTGAAAACCACTAATACAGAGAATAAAAAAAAACTAAGCATCATCCCAAGGAACTAGAAAAATAATCCATAGCAAAAGTATAAGGGAGAATTTAATTAAAAAAAAACCCATATCTAGACTCACTCATTTTTAAAATATTGAAGTAGTTAATCTAGAATTATATACCAGGTATTATAGACTCTAGACTTTTAAGACTAGATAGGCCTTTAAGTTATTTGGCCCCCTTCTCGCTCTCAGAACAAATAAGAAAACAGAAAAACAAACAAACAAAACACACCATAGTGCTTATTCCTCCTAAGCTGGTATCCCTGTCATCTTTGGACATCTCTGATCTTTAGAAGGCTCTCACTGTGGAGCTGACCTCTGTGCCCTGTCCTTCCCTGTATTGTTTTGTGCTCTTCCCTTGGGGCCTGCAGAACATGTCTAATCCTTTGTCTGCATGATAGACCCTCAGATATTTGCAGTGGTGAGTATTTACCCATGAGTTTTCTCTTCTTTGACAAAACAGCCCTAGTTCCTTCAATTGTTCCTTATATGATAACACAGTTTTTGTGTCCCAATGGCATCCTTGTTCTTTTCCTCTGAAGCGTTGTCAGCTTTGTCTATATTTATGATAAAGTATTCCATGGCTCAGGTATGTCTTTCAGGTATAGAGCAGAGCTGGACCTTGCTCATTCTAACTGGAGTTCCTAGATTTTCATCAATACAGGGTTGGGTGGTTTGCTGTCTCCAGGATGCTAGTAGATTATTGACTAAAATCCATACTTGAGTCCAGCTGTTAAACTGTATGTTGCTTCATTCTTTATTTATGTAGTTGATTATTTTGGGACTGAGTGCAGGGCCTTTATTCCTCAAGAAATATCAGAATAATGCAAGAGTGGAGTTTTTAAGTTTGCTTATACCCAACCCAGTACATTTCCCACTAATATCTGCTTAAAGTATCAGATCTTGGTTTTCAATTTCTAGGAGTTCTATGTTTTCATGGAAGTTGTGAATATATTAGGGATTTGAAAAAGAAACACAATAAGGAGTTTTTCAGTGCCTGCTTCTGTGGGTTTTGTTTGTTTGTTTTTTTGTTTTCGAGACAGGGTCTTGCTATATCACTCAGGCTAGTCTTGAACTCCTGACCTTAAGCAATCCTCCCACCTCAGCCACCCAGGTAGTTAGGATTACAGGTGTGAGCCACTGCACTTGGCTAAAGCTTGCTTCTGGTCTTATGAGGAATCTGGAGTCATTTACTGACTTCTGTCATAAATTATTTTTTACTCAATTCTCTGTGTTACAGAAACAAAGGCCATTTCAATTTTATTGTGGTGAATCATTTCATCAAGTGTGAAAGTCACTGAGATGTTTTGATTTGTGTTAGTTTTTGAATTGCTATTAATAGGTTTAATGTGTAGTTTGAATAATGAGTGTCTTTTGCAAATATTAATATATACAATTAGTTTATGGTAATTATTTCTTTCGATAAATGATTTTAATTGTGTAATTCGGATCTTTTATATCCTTAACATTTTTTTGTCTGCTTGTTTTATTAGCTATTGAGACAGGCATATTAAAGTCTCCTACTATAACTGTGGATTATCTCTTTGTTCTGTTGGATTTGTTAACTTTTCCTTTATGTCTTTTGAAGGTATGTAACTGGGTACATAGAGATTTAATATTATGATATCATTAATATCTGTTCAACTGACTATGATGAAAAGTTCCTCCTTCTCTAGTAATATGTCTTGCTTTAAAATCTACTTTGTCTGATATTCTTTTGGCTATGCTAGTTTTTGGGGGGTTTTTTTGGTTAGTATTGTATGGTATGTCTTCTTACATTTAAGCCTTTCTGTGTTATTTTTAAAGTGTGTCTCTTCCAAATAGCATATGGATATTGTTATTGATTTTGGATTAAAAAAATCTGTACTGGTATTCTGTTTGGAACAGTTAGTCCATTTACATTTAATATAATTGCTGATATAGTTGGATTTATATTAATATCTACCATATAACTATTTTCTTTCTATTCGGCACAAGTTTTATGTTCTTTATATCTCTTGTCTTCTTTTTGATTAATCAACTGTTATTATTTCCTTTTCCCCTCTATACCTTGTTAGTTATGCATTCTTTTACTGTTTTTTAGTGACGACTCTCAAGTTAAAATATGTATATTTAACATATTAT
>NW_012155284.1:8584928-8596346 GCF_000956105.1 Propithecus coquereli | reverse complement strand
TATATTTGATATTAATTATATTTACTCACATAGTTACCCATTTGACTTTTCCTCATTCCCTCCTCCATTTCTGTGTTTCCATTTGAGATCATCTTATTTCTGCTTGAATAATTTCCTTCAGTAGTAATATTTCTTTTAGTGCGGGTCTGCTGGCACTGAATTCCCTCAGTATTTGTCTTAAGCAGTTTAATTTCAGCTTCCTTTTTAAAGAATATTTTGTTAGGTATAGAATTTTCTTCCATCCCTTTAAAGATGTCATCATTCCATTGCCTTTGGGCTTACACCACTTCTCTGAGCTGTTCTCTCTCTGGAATTTTATAATATTTTATCCTCATTGTTTCCATGGCTCTCTGATGCCTTTAAGAATTACTTTTTTTGGCCAGGCTCAGTGGCTCACACCTGTAATCCCAGCACTTTTGCGGGCAGAGGTGGGAGGATCACTTGAGGCCAGGAATTTGAGACCAGCTTGAGCAACATAGTGAGACCCCATGTCTACAGAAAATTAAGAAAAGAAATTAGTCAAATGTGGCCCCTCTGGTCCCACATGAGAGGCTGAAGTGGAGGCTTGCTTGAGCCCCGGAGTTCGAGGCTTCAGTGAACCATGCTTGAGCCACTGCCCTCCAGCCTGGGTGACAGAGCAAGACTCTGTCTCTCCTTTTTATTCCTAGTTGGTATCAACAGGATTGTTGGCCTGCTGTGGTCTATTTCATCCTGGCTGGAGATGAAAGCCTATCCCAAAGGCTATTTCTGAAGAAACGTCTTATAAGTCTTTTAAGTCATTTAGTTAACCTTTCTTAAAAAAATGACATTCTGATATTTACCCCCTGGATTTAACCCATTTGTATTCATATGAATTTTTTGGGGATGATACATTTCAATAATCTTCATATTTTAAACAATACAAAAGTCAGACACTTTTATACATGCTCTTGATCAGTGGTTCTTACCTTTTTTGAAGAAATGCTCCTCGTGTACCCTTCTAGGAATCTCTGATTAAAAGACAGTATCCCCAATAAGTGCCAAAGCTATTGCATATATCTTCGGGGGGGGGCAGTTAAGGAACATTTCCCTATTCCCCTTCCCCATGGATTTCTGGATAAGAACTATATTAAGTACACACAATTAACGAGCTTGATTTATGTGTACCATTGGATTTCAGCAGGAGAACCCCTATATTAAGTACATAAAATAATGTACTTAATATGTGGAGTTAAATGGAAAGGTACAGATGAGTCACTTATTATTTGGGCACTTGCTGTTTGTACACTAACATGGTGGGGAGAAAAGTGTGCTGGGCCTGGCACAGGAAGATCTAGCTTTGACTTCTGGCTTTACTGCTCAATAGGTCTGATATTTGCAGTGTTCTCCTTTATAAATGGGGATCATAAATAATACCTCCCAAGTATTATTGTGAAAATAACTTGAGAAAGTACACAAGAAAGCACTTTATAAATTGTAAAGTACTGTACATAAAGAAGATAGTATATGTATGTATAGATATGTATATATCTGTATATATATGTGCAAACATACAAAATAATTTTTTGCATTTCCACATTTTCTTTTAAAGAATTACTTCTGTTAAATACAATAATTTAAAATAAAATAAACTTTATGGACACAGCTCTTTGTTTTTGGCACTACTTGCAGATATTGTACTTGAGAAATTGTGAAGAGGATAACCTAACTTGGAGGCTGGGGCAGAAATAAATTGAGAAACCCAGTATCATCCATCTGGCTCTGGGCTCCTGAGCTAGTTAGTATTAGTACTGACTGACTATTAATAGTACCTGCACTTGTATTTACTTTCCTATAAAATGGAATAATAAGGCATTTTTTTCAACTTTTCGAAGATCTTACAAAGTTCAACACACTGTGTTCTATATAGAATTTTTTTATTGTAAAAGAAGAAGTTTCAAATATTAAAAATAAGGAACCAAATTTGATAATTCATTTAGAGCACTATATTTATAGCAGCATAATTGTTTTCGTGGCATGTATTAAGCTTTCATTATAATATTTATGTGTTAACTCATATTTACTTTTATTATACTTTTATTCCTAAATCACCCCATGTAAAGGCTGTGTATAATACTAGAATACCTTGGAAAACAGTTGAACATGTCTTAATGTCATATAAAAAGGTGAACATTACTATTAAAAAGTTAATAACTTTAAGTTCTCATTTTTGCCTGTTACTATAAAAGCTGGAGTTCATAAACTTATTTGAATCTTTGTATACCTTTGAGACTATGATGAAAGCCATAAACTTTTTCTCAGAAAATGAACACACACATATATATACACACAAAAACAGTTTTACTAGTAATTTTAAGAGGTCCTCAGACTGTCTGAAATTCACATATAGACTCTTCCCATGGCCCCGGATTAAGAAACCCCATGATAAAAAGATGTACCACTTAATTCTCATTGTCATAATTTGAAAATAAGGTATTTGTTTATAGCCCACTCGTGCCAGATATTTTAGAAACCAGATACAATTATTGTCCAGCAAATAACATTGTTATTAACAAAGTACAATCACATACAGAATTGCATATAGTGGGTGAGAGGGAAGAAAGGAAGGAAGGAGGAGAGAACGTTAGAATAAAAATACCCAGTAATTAGGCTAATACAGCAGCCACTCAGTTACTATGGCTATTAGTGACCTAAATCAATGAAAAATATTTAGAACATGCAAATTAGTGTTGACAACCATTTCCACTTCAACCATCTGGATTGGGGTAGGAGAGTTGGATGAGGTAGTTTAAGGTGGCAAAAACATTTAATACCTTTTTGGCTGTTTGGGTAGAAAGGCATAGAGATGTCACAGCATTTCAGCAGGAGGCTTGGTCTTTGAGAATTATGGATAAGTTTTACAAGTAGAATTTCTCTAGATGGATGCTTGAGGGTAAAAAATATTGGTTTAATTTACCTGATTTTTTGTGTATGCTTATATTGAAGTATATTTAGTGTAATTATAGTTAGTTCAGCTTTTCTGTTCTACATTTGTTATTCCTGTTTTCCATGTTACTTGCAGAAGTTTTACAGGAGTATTGATGAATTTTTTTAATCTGGGGAGGAGTAGGTAAGAGGTCAGACAGCTTCACTATTCAGAGGGGAGAGGCAGTAATTCTGACAGATTCCAGCTGGCTCACTTGGGAAGGTGAAAATTTTGACCTGCTAGAGGCAAAGGTTACAGGTGAATACAGATGTAAAACAGAAGAGGGAAGAGTAGAATTCTTTAAATTGAAATTTGATTTGGCCACTAACAATGTTTGCACCATTCAGTAATAAGCTTTTATTAAAGTGAGCAATAAATTTAGTGGCGATGGAAAAAATATGAATTACATCAGTGAGGAGCTGTTTATTATCTGTTGACACAGGAAATAATTCCAAAGATAGTTTTGGCAAGGGTGGGATGAAAACGCTACTCTTGACCAGCACATGTGGCAATAAAAGTCGATAGAACATTTTTGGAAAGCAGTTTGTCAATTTGTGACAATTTTACACATTCATGTACTCATTCCTGGAATATTTTATTCTAAAATAGTAACAGCATAAAAATTGTACATGAAAATGTTTATTATTGTATTTATAATGTTAAAAAGTTAGAAGCACACTTGATATACAAGAATGGAAGAATATTTAAGTAATCATGGAATTATGAAACATCAAACACTTGATGGAAGGCAATTAAAAAGGTACCAAAGATTGTAACAATATGGAAAAACACCACTGTGTGTATTTATGCCATGAGTATATCTGTGTGTAATGATTACCCATGCATGTGAACAAAGCCTGGAAGGGAATAGGAAAAATAAAAAAAGTTGATAGTTTAGGGTGGTGTCAGTGTTGATGAAATCTAGATATCTTTAATTGCTATTTGTTTAATAATGAAAACTTTTAAGCAGTCTCCTAATTTTATGCTCTTATAGCTGTTTATGTTAGATATTGAATTAATGGGAAATTTAATAATTTGGTAGGAGGCATGTTTTTGTCCCTAATGGATAGCTGTTGTTCTAAAACCATTTTTTGAGTAGCCATTCTTTTCCCGCTGATCTGAAATACCATCTTTATTACATAATTTCCATGGGTACATGTGTCTGTCTCAGACTCTGCCCTTTTGTTGTCTGTCTCTATGCTACTATCACATGTTTAAATGACCCTGGCTTTATTGTATGTTTTGCTTTGTGGTGGGGCAAGCTCTGGCCCTTCCCCCGCAGCTCAAACATTATTCTCTCTCAAAACTTTTGTTTCTAGTGCTGCGTATTTACTCTTCCACATGAACTTTAGAATGAGCTTGTTGAGTTTCATTTGAAAAAATTCAATTTGGGTTTTGATTGGAGTGTATTAAACTTACAGATTAATTTGGGGAGATAATTTTGCCTAGCTTGACTCTTTTGCTTTCCAGAAGTTACAATGAAATATTTGAGTGTTTTTTGAGTTGAGAGAACGGTGATAACACATCTCTATTACTTCTGTGTAGAAGCAAAGTGATTCTGATATTTATATCAACACATTTATTTAGGAAAGTTTATAGTTTTCAATTGCCCAAAGCAAAGAGTACAATTGAATCCATATGGGGAAGTGAACGAGTATGCTAGAATTCTGTAAATTGGAATTTATCTTTGCCATATATGAAATTAGTGGCCTTTTAAGAAGAGTGGCAGATTTTCAGTGGGCTCAGTGGCTAGAAAGGCCCTAATCTTACCCCAGAAAATTGCCAGCTATGGCTGATTATTTACGCTGTATTTGTTCCTCCACAAATTCTTTCCGAAGCCCATTCTTCCTGCTGATCTCCTAAGTAGCTTTATCTACGTATCTCCTTTGAGCTTTATCTTTTCTGAAGGAAAGTGTTCTTGTTTTTTCATCTTCATATTTTCTTTCCCTGCCTTCCTCTCCAAATCACTCCCTTCCCTTCTTCTCCCATAACGTCTTTAACCATGGCTTTCTGGTGTCTTTGTAATTACCAAATAAGAGATTCCATTTATTGCTGAATACTATTCTTAGCGTTAGGACTTCTGGGCACCCTCTTTAATGGGTGGGGATGTCTTACTTCTAACATGATTGTTGTTTATCTTCTCTTACCGGTGTAAGGCTTGGCCTGGTTTGAAAGGGAGGCATAATGAATTGTAAGACTGTACTGTTCGGGACTGTACTGCTTTGGAAAGGGTTGCAATTAAACTTTTCATAAGCTGTAGTGCTTGTTCACCCAACCAAGTAAAATAAAATAGTAATATGATCAGTGTTTTAAATAGATGCAGATTAGATATCCTTGTGATCTGTGAAAATCTTTGCTCTGTTTATATAATTTGTTTTTTATTTAAAAAAAAAAAAAACGAACAGGTCAGGTCAGATTCTGTCTATGGATAGTTAACAGTCCCTTTAGCAACCAGGAACATGACTAAAGCAAGCTGTTCTTCCTTTTTTAGGAAATGGAATTTCGTCTAAGTTTCCTCTCTCAGTCATGTTGGACATTTGTTATTGTTTTTTGCTTTTCATATCTCCTTCCTGAACTTTTTTTGAAGCTATTGTATGGTAGATTTTTCTTGGCATGTTACTTTCTATTGATTACGTTTGTGTGTGTGTACGCGTGCGGGAGTGCTCACATGCGGAGAAAGGACAGTTCAGAATTACAAACTGGTGATTTTTCAGAACTCCACAATTTATATTTATACCAATTCATGATTTCAGATAACTCTGTATGTGTGTGATGCATTCCAAACCACTAGGAAAACATAGCTTTTTTCATTTAAAAAAAATTTAGATTAAACAACTATGTATCTGCTGGAAGAAGGAGCCCTGCATTGATTTTGTTTTTGATCCTGGTTGGACTAACTCTAGAATCCTACAGGATGATATTCCTCAAATGCAAACAGATGTTAAGGAGACTGTGTAGACTTCTCTTTGTTCGATTCTCTCCCCTGTCACTGGGTGAGGATATGGCCGACAGCCGGTTTGTTTTGGTTGAGCAAGCACACAAAAGCCCAGATGCTTCTCTCCACACTGGGCCGAGCTCTGGAGGCCCTCCAAAGTGGGCGACCCTTTCCACCTCCTGGTTTCCATTTCCCTGCCACTCCCACAGGCTGGGCGGAATGCACCCTCTCCCTGGAGGCCCCGCGTTGTACTGCCTATTTGTGTTTCGAGTGGGGAGTATCCCGAATCCCTCGAAGCCTGCAGGGTCCTGAGACAAGCTGGACCTGGCAGGCTCAGCCTTGGCTGCAGCTGCTCCCTGGGGTGTAACACTGCTGAGGCAGCCCCTCCACAAAGCCTCTGGGTAATAATATACTCCTGAGCCCTAGGCTGCTGCCCCACTGTCTTTGACATGTGTCCTCAGAGTGTGCCTTGGAACCAGGGCACTTTGCAGGGCTTTGTGCCAAAAAGTAGCTCTTAATAGAAAGTGTGAGGCCAGGCTGGAAGAGAAAGAGGACTTGGAAACCCCTCAGAGAAGACAAATTGCAAATGGAAGTGGCCCATAAAGTGTGGGTGGGAGTAGTTTTATTTATTTGGCAATGTTTGTGAATATTTAAGGTTCTTACAACCTACTATGATCTAGTACAGGGTAAGGCCAGAGCTAAGAATAATTATCTTGAACCTTTGTACTAACAGTGGTATTTCAGGTACAGGATAGAAATTAATACAAGCAGTGATGTTCGGCTGGTAGGATTCAAACAAAGTAAAAGACAATGAAGTATCACACTCACGCATTTAGTAAATTAAAACAAAATTCTTCCCTATGGCCTGAACTTTTTTAACTTTAAAAACAGAACAAACCAGCTTTGACACTCATACCTAAATATACCAGGAAGCATCTTCCCTGATGTCAAAAGTGTTGTTGTTGGATTTATGATATTTGAACTCAGCCACATGAAATGAATATAGCAAATGACACTGTTTTGGGCCTGCGCCCTTTTTATTGGGGTTTCTTAAAACCAGGACAAGGAAGTGTGATAATGCCCCAACTCATTCATTTTTCAGGGACAGATGACGGTCTATGCGAAGTTTGACAAAAATGTTTATCTTCCTGAAGATGCTGAGTTTTACTTTATTTACGATGGATCTCATCAGCGACATGTCATGATTGCAGAGCGCGTCAAGGATAACGTTCTCCAGTCCAGCGTTCCAGGTGAGGTGCCCTCTTTTTTGTGCAGCTGGGAAATCTGCCTGTAAGCATCTTCCCTACACAAGTATAGGCCAGGAAGAGAACCAGGAGTAAAAAGAAAACGGCGCTTCAAGGTCAGGGGTGTGTGTATGCCCGTGCCCGTGTCTCTGAGTGTGTATATGTTAGGAAAAACACTCACCCTATGTTATCTCACGTTTGAGGTTCTTCCAGCGGTGTCTGCAGCTTCATCAGGAGCTGAGACTTAGACCAACATCCTCCCCCTGCTGCCTACACCCAGCTCCTAAGGTTGGGTGTGCTTTGGATGCAGTCAAATGGGGGAAGCACTGTATATTAAGTATCACCTCCTGTAATCTCAGGCCCATTGCCAGGGCTGGCTCAGGCAGAACTGACATCAACAAAGTTTGTCTTCATTCTCTCTTCCTTGTTCCTCTGCGGGCAGCCTGGCAGCCCCGGGTCAGCCTTTCCTCTGCTTGCTGCCTTTGGTTGCTGCAGTTCTTTCCTTGGCACTCTGTTTAAAATCTTCCTTGTGGGATCTCAGGCTTCAGAACTTTCTTTCTCCAGCTCCAAAATATTTATATTTTGAAACCTGCAGTTCTCCCCGTTGTCTGCTTTAAATACCACGATGATGGGTGACAAATCAGTGTGTCCTGTTAATGTGTTATTACGCGGTAGTAGCCCTTCTCAGTTTATTGGGGTGTAGGTTGTGCATTTATAAGAGACATCAAGCTTTAAGGTAAAAGTGGAATTAAAATGTCATTATCTGCAGGACAGGGAAGATATTTTTTGTTGTTGATTGGTTGGTTTTTCTTAACTGCGGGTCTGTCAGGCCCTCTTAAGTTGTGTCATATAGGGAACCTTCAATTTTTCTTATAGGTAAGATTGAGATCTTTTTTAAAGGAAATATGTTCCCAGGTGCTTCTTGTAGTATATCTGCTACACATGAAAAGAAGGTAGACCGTAAATGTGAAAACAACACAAACACAGCGAGAATTGTAGAGAAGTGCGGATACCTTTCAGCCCTGCCTGGTCTTGATCATTAAATTAACCTGTTGGACAATTTTTGAGACTATGGGCAGTTTTAAGAACTTCTCTCTCTGGCTCAGTAACTCTTATCCTTGGAAGAAAAAAAAAAAACAGTCAAACCTAATTCATAGCACGTAGTTACTTTGGCTGTTGGTCTCTTTTCCTCTGCCCCTTTGCTCTGGCATTTACATTTATGGTTTTCCTGCCTTTAGTTTGCCTCTCTTTTCCCAGTTTTCTCCTTTATCAAGTCTCCTATAGTGAAAGGATAAAACTAATAACTAAAGTGCCGGTTCAAAACTCAAAACTTTTTGTTTTACCTTTTTCTTTACTTGCAGCTAGTGGCAAACCTCC
Organism: Propithecus coquereli; assembly: GCF_000956105.1. NCBI lineage: Eukaryota > Metazoa > Chordata > Mammalia > Primates > Indriidae > Propithecus > Propithecus coquereli. The sequence goes on along the minus strand of NW_012155284.1, from coordinate 8,587,846 downwards.
TTCTTTCTCCTTATTGTGAAAGAAATCTTTCTGGTTATATTGTAGCCTACTTAAAAGTGAAGTTTCTTACCTTTATTTTAACAGAGTTCCTAGAGGCAGGTGATAGTCTCTATTTCTGAACCTTAAATTTCTCTGGTTAGAGCTTTACCAGGGCAACCTTTCAGAAATTTATAAAACAGATTTACGTAGCATATATTGTGTTTGTTTAGTCTGGTGCGAGGTGGGTGCATTCTGTGCTTATACCATTGAGCTACTCTTAAAAGAGGCAATGTCAAAATACAGAAGTTCTTTTTAGTAAACTTGGGATGCTCTTATTCCTTGAAGCCCTAGCAACACAGCTTTTGGGAAAAGGCTTTGAAGAATAAGGTAGAGGGGAATGACTTGTACCCATTAGCCATTAGTTTGGGGCAAGAGAGTGCTATGGACAGGTAGTTGCTGAATAATTCTTTGTTTAGCCATGGTTATCATAATCATAGTGATTTGGTGCCACTAATTCCTGGAAATTTTGCTAAGGGCAGCACAAAAATGTTCCTGGGCAGGACCTCAGCAAAATGGGAGAGTGGACCGAAGAGGAGAGAGGAGTGTAGGGAGGAATAGATAGCAGGGTTAGGTGACCACCCTCAGGAGAAGTATTAAGAACACCTAAAGACAGGGAAGCTGGTATGGGAGGGAGGGGAGCATTGAACAACCATAACCACACATTTGTGTGTGTGCGTGTGTGTGTGTGTGTATTTTTTTTCCTTTTCTGTTGAGTAGTCTTCACCCGCCCTGATTCACACTAAAAGGAGCTCTATGGAATTAGGGTAAACTTGTGTAATTTTGTGATGCTATCTTATAAACCTATTGCCTAAATAAACACATAAAAAGTATGACTCAGGAGGAAACAGCAGAGCAGAAAAGAGCAAAGGCCTTTAAGATGCCAAACTGGAATTCAGGGGTTGGCGTAGAAGTAAAAGGTGAAGGTATGCCAAATAACAGCGTTTGGGAATGATAGGAGAGTAGACACCAAAATGCTCCACACTCATAAAGGTTAATTTTAAAATTGAAGTTTAAAATTTGAAAGAACTCGGGGTCAGCTTTAACTTGGCCCACAGGCTTGGCGGCGTGGAAAGATCACGGGCCAGCTTTCCTTTCTGCCTTGTCCTCCTGGGGCGTGTTGTCTGCTTCAGTGGTGTGGCTGAGCTGGCATGTTGGGCCCCTGGGAGAGCACCTCCTGCAGACCCTGGGGTGACCTTTTCACTGTCTTGTTGTGTAGGCCGGGGGCTTCAGGAGACGGTGACGGTGTCCGTGTGCCTCTGCTCGGAAGGCTACTCCCCAGTAACCATGGGCTCCGGCTCGGTGACCTATGTGGACAACATGGCATGCAGGCTGGCCCGTTTGCTGGTGACCCAGGCGGACCGCCTCACGGCCTGCAGCCATCAGACTCTGCTGACCCCGTTTGCCCTGACGGTGGGAGCACTGCCTGCTTTGGACGAGGAGCTCGTGCTGGCTCTGACCCATCTGGAGTTGCCTCTGGGGTGGACTGTCTTGGGCAATTCTTCACTTGAAGGTGGGTCTTCCCCAGAAAATCTCTGTGTCAAGTTCAGAATGTGCTTTATACTTTATTATCTCTTTCCCTGGGTAGATTTTCCTGCTCACCTCTCATCTGAGCCTCACTCTGATGTGGCCAGACTTCCTGAGGTCCAGAGCCACTCAACTCCGGGCAGTCTGATGCTACTGTGTCCCAGGAGGTGTAGGGTAGATGGAAGAAGAGCTCTGCCTCAAGGGGGGAAGGACTGTTTCTTTATGGCAGGCTCTTGAGCCAGCTGTTTTAGGCTGTGGCTCCACTTCCCTTGGCAAATTTTCTTGCCGTGAGAAGGGGACATTGCTGCTCTATTTCCAAATAGGCAGGGTCATTGGACAAGGAAGATCATGCTGCCAACTCTGTGAAACACTTAGAGGAAATGTGACTCTGTGGGAAATGTAACCAATGCATTGACATCTTAACAACGTCAGTGTCACTGAGAGCATTTGTATTGTATTTGTACTAACTTCTGGAATTACTAAAGACCAAATGGACTTTTAATACCAATTATTTGGAATCTGTGTGTGAACAAACCTATAGATGTTGTATGTAAGCCCATACTAGATACAAAGCTAAATCGGTCCATAGATGCTCTTTATGGTGATTACAAAATTATGTAATTTTATTGGAAATACAGAGATGTTGCTCTTTTAATGAACACAACATATATTATTGATATTTTTCTGTATCTTTCCCATGACCTTAGCTTTGTGGTTGAATGATGCTATTTTTAAGAGTTTCTGCTTCCTGATAAATTCTAGTTACAAGTTACAGGTTGGCCTAAATTTGATCATGAATAAGATTAAGCACACTACTCTAGGTAAAGGGGTATGATTTTTGTAAACAGAATTATAGGGCCATACATCACAATCAGAGAGGATCTCCATTTTTTTCCTTTAGTCAAGGTTATACTATTAATAAAACTTTCCTGGGCACTTAGAGATGTTTCTTATTTTTTAAGACTTTGGATGAGAGAAGTCCCAAGTCCAGTCCAGCATTGAGCCATGCCAAATCCTGCACCCGGCACTCTGCTGTGTGGTAGCTGATCACCTATAAAGGAATGGGCTTCCCAAGGGTGTGGGTTGTGTTTGTTCTGTTCACTATTATCCCCAAAGACCCAGCAAAGGCTTATGAGCTACATGGGAGAATTGTAATAGTGATACTCGAAAGACCTTGGGACATACCCTTCATTCATTCAACAAGTACTTCTTCTTAGTATCTGCTATGTGCTTAGTATCTGCTATGCCTTTGATCATATGTGAGGGAATTGCAATAGTGATACTTGAAGGTCTCAGGATACACCCTTCCTATCTCATACATACATGTCTATGATACATGTTATATATGTATTGTA
>NW_012155284.1:8568025-8581871 GCF_000956105.1 Propithecus coquereli | reverse complement strand
AAACAATCCGCCCGCCTCGGCCTCCCAGAGTGCTAGGATTACAGGCGTGAGCCACCGCGCTCGGCCTTATATGTACTATTAAGTACTACTCAGCCATAAAAAGGAATGAATTAATGTCTTTTGCAGCAATTTGGATGGATATGGAGACTATCATCCTAAGTGAGGTATCTCAGGAATGGAAAAACAAACACCACATGTACTCTGTAATAATCTGGAAATAATCGATGGGCAGAGAGAGAAGTAAAAGCCATTGGAAACCAAGAAGGGAGGAGAGGGGAGGGTAGAGGGGTAATAACCTACCTAACAGGTACAATGAACACTATTCAGGTGAGGGGCACACTAATAGCCCTGGCTTAAGCATTATAAAAGCTATCCATGTACCAAAAACATTTGTACCCCCTTAATAATTTGAAATAAAAAAAAAATCTGTGCTCTGGAGCCAGGTTTAAATCCTGGCCATGCTGCTTCCTGGCTGTGAGAATTGGGCAAGTTATTTTAGCTCTGATGCCACAAATTTTAATTTCTAAAATGAGGCATTGTAGTACCTACCTCATTGGCTTGTTGTGATGATTAAATTAGATAATGTATGGTGAAGCTTCTGGAACAGTGTCTGAACATACTAAATTCTCAGTAAAAGTTGACTTTTTTGTGTGTTTGTGAATGGATTCCCATATAGAGAGTATACTTTATGTACTTGTATGTACGTATATGGAAAGCAAATTACAGTTGGTTTGGACAAAGGAAACTACAGAGGCAAAGAATAAAATCCTGGTATTGTAAACAATTCCTTGAAAATTTCTAGGAACTTTTCTATACTTTCTCTAAAAACAGTTTACAGTATTTGATATAACATTGCCTGCAGCTTGTACTTGTAATGGAGCTTCTCTACGACATTAGTGTCAAGGGACAGGGTTAATACCCATGTTTTCAGAATGGCTAATTTTAGATTGGTAGGCCTTAGCAGATGTATTTATAAGGCTATCCAGTTTTTTAAAAAAATCTAAATTGGGCATTTAGATGAATAGATTCAAATATAAATTCTTCTATGTCAGTTTTAATTTTGTACTTTAGAAGTTGTATTAGATGCTGAGTAGGAGGGAAACCTGGAGTTTTTATTGTATTCAATAAACCAAGTAATTGGGCATAAATTAATCATTATATGGTTGGGAATAGAAAAGCACATTTGGTGAAGGACTGACATTGATGCCTTAGATCAACTGGATTATATTAGATTTTTACAGTGCACTTTAGTGGATGTATCATATTTTGACACATTGCCTATTCATATCCATGGGGTGAGGTTCTGCTAACTTGACCTATTTTGGATTTGTTCTTTGTACTTAAGTCTTAACTTAGTAGACTTTTAAGTAGTTTAAAAATCTCTTATGTGCTCATACATCTTTTTCTAGTATACATATTTTGTTAGCGTTGCTAGTCTTCGAGATAGATAAATTATAATGATGAAATGAGAAAGAAGCTGAGGCGTGGGGCCCACTGGAGTTTATAACATAGTAATGGTAGTGGCATCACAAGCGGAAAACAATTTCTTTCCTAGTAATTATTTCTTCTAGTCCTTATGTAAAAACTATTTTAAAGCTTTACTATTCACTCTTATTAAAAATTCTTTGGGTTTTCCTATTTATGATTTCTTTGGGTATAAATAGATATTATAAAATGAGTATTAATTGATTTCTTTAATGGCTTTGTCTTGGAATACTCTGCTAAAACCTTATTGTGAAACCCTACTGAATTTCCTTGCATTTTATAATAAATTGCCCATTTTTTTGTTCCTTGTCAATCAGCGAGAGTTACTGGGGAGACCCGGGATCCCGGAGAAGGATCAGAGTGTAGGTGGAGCATGTGACTTGTAAAGAAAAGCAGAGCCTTCTCTGGGCCTGTGTCTTACCCATCACTAGTCACAATGCATGCTCATTATGTGTTCAAGGGAAGAAAATATCCCAGGTTTTATTTAATTTTAGGCCATAAATAAAATTGGATTTCTATTTCATAAAATTAAGCCCATTCCTTCTGTGAAATTGCTTTCATGATAGAAGCTTTTGCAGGGTCTCAGGTCCCAAATTTGGAGCAAAATATTAAATAGGAATATAATTATCCAATAAAATTTCACAATTTATCTTTTTTTGTTTGGGTTATTTGCTTGTTTGTTGTTTGGACAGAAATCTTTTAGAGATTGGCATAATTTTGACAATTAGATTAACTTGGATAAAATAGTCTAATGTTTTATGTGTTGGTGCTCAGATGACTTTTGAGTTGAAAGCCTCCCCATCCTGTTCAATCACACTACTTCCCTTCACTGTATTCCCCGTAGCCTGACATGGCAGGCAAGCACCAGGCCTGCCACCACCAGCAGGGAGGCTGCCATTGGGGTAAAGAGGACTGATGGCTCCTGTGAACATAGCAGCCTCTCTCCCAACCTGTGGGGTAGGAAGAGCTTGTCAAGGTTATGCTTTCTGATTGAAGAGAGAAAAAAAAAAGCCCTCTTTCTTAAAACGAAGCTATATAAAGAGTATTTCTCACATATGTTTACACTTGCAAACCAATATATAGCAATTTGGCAGATTCAAGATTTTTTTTTTTTGCCAGAGTAAATCACTATTATTTTGAAAAATGAATTCGAACATTTCTGCAGTTCTCTAGGTAAAAGTAGTTCATATGATCAAAGGTCTCCTTACAGGCAGAAATTCTGTTTGTTATGGAAGAGATGGGGTTCTTTGTTACACCAATTATAAAAACATAACAATCTGGTTTTGTAAAGGTGATACCATGAATTGAATCTGCAGGACAAAAATATTTAATGGAACAAAGTTTTATCTGTTCCATTGCTTTATCAAATTTAAAGAGTTAAACTTTTCTCTTGTCTTTATAATTGATTCTATGAGTGAAAGAAATTTTTAGGATAAGCCAGTTGAGTTTCTGCAACTTTTCTTCAGGGCTATCCTGGGCTTAAAGTTAAACACAGCTGAGGTAGTCTGAGGAGCCAGCTTCTCATTCTGTGAATATGTGGTCATTTCCACGAAAGAGGAACAATTGGTGGAACTGGTAGGACCCACTGAGGGTAGCGTAGAGAATTTAATATTTTAATTATTTATTCCAAAAAAATCAAATTAACAGTTTATTGCGTAACTTGCAGATAGTAACAGTAGAGTTATAACAACCACAACAGATTTAAACTTGAATCCAGAAATTAGAGAAATGATTCATTAGTTGTAGAATGCGTGTTGTAAGGGCAAGTCTAAGTATCTGCTTGTACAAGTCACAGCATAATAAATAGTGAGTTAAAGGAAAAATATTAATAGAAAACCTTGGCATGGACAACAAGTGTAATGTATGGGTAATATAATGTGATGCTTTTACTAGGGAGGGTGGTTAGCATGATGCTTTGCTCTATGAACAGGGTCTTCATAAATTAGTACATTTTGAAGGAGAATGATTATTCTTCTATGCTTTACAAATAACAGAGGGGAAAAGAAAAGAAATGCAGAGGCCTAAAAGGACTTCAGAGGAAAGTTTATAAGAGTAGGGGATATTCAGCAGCTGTTAAAATGTGTCTTGATTGTTTTGTGTTCAGTTTTAATATTGTTTTTTATCTGCAGGAAAAGCCGTTAAGTGAGAATTAACAGTTCATGATGAAAGACTGAGTGGGAGCTACCAATTTTATGTGACATTTACATCTTGCTGTAAGCCACATACCCAGCACCATCACCTTCTTTCTAGGCAACAAGAGAAGGGAATGTGTGGCCCAGCAATGTTTGACAGAGGAAAATATCTGTTTCTCTTTCTTTGAATGGAGAAAAGAGATCTGTAGCCAGTAAGAAGCAAGATTTGTTTAACACTGGAAATGGAGCTTGGCTTGTGTTTTTATCCTTGAATGCTATCTGCTGGCTGTAGCTATACAAAGAAAATAGGGCCAGGCTAAGATGCATGGCATCGTTGGTTGGCCTGACTGCACTGTGTTCCAGTTCTTACGAACTAGGAAAGGGCACGTTGAATTATAAGACTTGCTTGCTGGCCCACAGACCATGTGAAATGTCAGCTTTGTTACTCTGCTCCAAAGCCGCATACTGGATAGCAAGTTTGAATAACATTAGCTGAAGCACTATTGGGTAGGAAACCCGTAAAGGATAGATTTGTTACAAAATACAAGTCTCTATGTTTTTTAAAAAATAGTTTTGAAATTAGTACATTATGGGTACAACTGATTCTGGGGTTTTGTGTATCTCTCTTGGAAATCTTGACATTTTTCAAGGAGTGGTGTATACATTCAAAATTGCTTTCTAGCCTTCTGTCACTTCTGATATATATAATGGGACAAACACCTCCACACCTTTTCTGACATTTTAAGCTGGCATTATATTCCTTCTGTTGCTAAGGTAACCCACTGGATGACTACTGATGGCAGAGAGAATGTTCTTTAGAATAGGTCTTATGGCAAATTGTTATGGCAAATCGGTAAGATTGTTTCACAATACTTAGCTATACTTGTGCATATAATTTGTATAGTTTTAAATCCTTAATTTAAAAATGTTTTGTCTTCCATCCCTTTTTTAGCTTTAAATTTTTAAGGAATAAATTTTCTGTTGGTAAAGAATTTGATATAGAGTTGAACTCCTAAGGAAAAGTAACCCCCCCCACCCCAAATCATTTGGATTTTTCAGTTTAAGTTGGTAAACTCTTATTAAGCACATTCTTTGTTTGTTGTTTTTTTGAGACAGAGTCTCACTGAGTGGCCCTGGGTAGAGTACAGTGGCGTCATCATAGCTCACTGCACCCTCAAACTCCTGGGCTCAAGCGATCTTCTTGCCTCAGTCTCCTGAGTAGCTGGGACTACAGGCATGTGCCACCACGCCTGGCTAATTTTTCTATTTTTAGTAGAGATGGGGTCTCACTCTTGCTCAGGCTGGTCTCGAACTCCTGAGGTCAAGGGATCCTCCCGCCTCAGCCTCCCAAAGTGCTAGGATTACAGGCGTTGAGCCACCGTTCGTTGTTGCACATTCTTTGTTTAAGGTACTATGTTTTAAATAAGAAACAGCAGCGTAAACTCTTCCTTAAAAAATTAGCTTCCTACTTTTGTTTGGCAACAATAGCCCTTAGACTGGAATAGAGAATTACTCATTTACTCTCACATCTGGGAAATAGAACATAGGGTTGTATTCAGGTCACTTTCTATCCCTCAATTATAATTTTCAGTGGAAAAAAAATGTAAATGGAAGCTTTTATTTTCAAACACCCTACCCTACTGCGCATCCCAAAGGATTCAGACAGTAGAAGGTTTTGAAGTCTTCTCTCTGGCCTCTCTCCTCTGGGGCTTCTCTTCACTTCAGACCCTGTAGGATGCACACAGCAGTTTTTGCTTGCACACAAAGGATTAGAATTGAATTTGAGAATGACAGTAACCAAGGAATCTCTTAATAATCTTTGAAAGAAAAAGTTAAATCTTGATGTTTTTGTAGATTTCTTAATAGGATTTGAATGCCAGCAGCTGTTTCTGTACTATTTTATTTATAAGCCAAATGAAACATTGGTTTGAAAACTACCCTTGTTTGGAGGTGAAAAGGCCCAGATTGAAGAAGATGGGTGGGAGAGGCCTGGGGAGGAGGGTGGAGCAGGGAGCCAGAGGCATGGCACATTTCTTAGAGGAATGACCAGCTATGTGTTTTCATTTGTCTCCCAAACAGAACAGGGTCCCCAGAGGGAAAATCGAGAGGGTGTATGTGAGTTCCAGCTTGCCTTCAGTGTGAGGGGAGAGCAACAGAGTGCCCTGTGCACAGTAGGCAGTCAGCAAATATCTATTGAGTGAAAGAATGGTGGCCTTGAAGAAATATTAACAAATGAAAGAGAAATCTATTGCGCAGACTGGAAAGGAGGTGTGATATAATGGCTGCTTACAGCACCTGATGCCCTGCTGCCCGAAGCGTGGAATTACAGCACATTTGTCTTAATGGCACATCTAGTATGCTGCACTGATGCAATTACAGTGTCTGTAAGCCGGTGGCTCATTCCCTTCGATTATGCTTTTATATTACAGCCAGAGGAAAACTGTTTTCAAACATACCACATATCTATTTAGTGACTGTTTATTGTATTTTTTTGTGTTAAAAAGATCAGACAAATGTGTAGAACTGCTAGGTCCCCCCAGCACTGGCTTTCATAGTTCTTGAGGTCCCTGCCCTGTTGTTTTCATTATAGCCCTCTGACAATCCTGGCTAGTAGGCTGGGCAGATATCACTTCTCTTTTATAGATCAAGCACCTTGAAACTTGAGAATTAAATAGTTTCCCCAAAGTTGTAGCTGGGTATGTGTTTAAATTCAGATCTCTTAACATCTTGGTCTGTCTCTTTTTGTACTATACAATGTTGTGTGTGGTTTTTTAATATCTCATGCTGATGCCCACATAGTATAATTTAGTCTGGAAATGTCTCTAGAACTTGACGGTCAAAAACTAGCCTTTATGAGATGCAAAATCCATAAAGTACATTCCGGTGTTATACATCACAATGCAAGTTTTCTGGAATGTGTGATGGGTGTTTTCCCAGATTTTTTTCAGTCAGGAGTGGTTGTAATCTGAGTGTCTCAAATTTTTCAGATGTGGAAAACAAGTTTCAGGGAGCTAAAACCTGTCATTATGCTTGTTTCAGTTCTCGTCTACCTTTTGGCTTTGTGATCCAGCCATGCTTGCCGTGTTGGTCTTGTGCTCTGTGGAATGTCCTGTTTCCATATCTTTCTTATGAGTGTATTTGTATTTGCAATTCCTACTCTGGACTCACCAACCTCCCATCTCCTGTGTGGAAGGCTGATTTGTTTATCTACATACCAGAGCCCTGAGTAGACTACATAAATGGAAGATGCGGTAAGATACAACTCCTTCTCCCATTCTCTCATTGAGAATGCTGAAAACATCTCAGGGATTGTGTGTGATACCCATGCCAAATTCTCTCTTCTACTTTGCATGCAAATTTTTAGTAATTTTTTTCTTTCATTGTCTTTATTTTTGTTTATCATTTTTGGCATTTAATAAATATCTGTACATTTTCAAATTGTGGTACATGATACAGGTTGAATTAATCTAACCTGCATGCAGATTAGTTTTCTAATCTGCCAGATAGATTCCTTATTTCTATTCATACTCTTTGTGTCTAAGCCTAGAACTGTGTAGTTCATCAGACAATGATTTCATGGCTTAGATTTTTACAGATGGTCCTTGACTTATGATGGTTCGATTTATAACTTTTTGACTTTAAGATGGCATGAAAGCTGATGGTCTGAAAGCAGCACCTTCAGTAGAAACTACATCAAATTTTGAATTTTGACCTTTTCCTGGGCTAGCTATACGCCATAGGATACTCTCTTGCAAGACAGAGCAGTGACAGCAAGCCACAGCTCCCAGTGAGCCACGCTGTCACAGGGTAGACAACTAATACTCTACAGTGCATTGCGTTGCCAGTGTTTTTTGGATATTGTGTTTTGTGTTTTCACATCCCATCATGTCTGAAAATGCCCAATTTTGACTTATAATATTTTCTTTTTGCAGTGGGTTTATCAAGATGTAACCCTATCATGAGTTGAGGAGCATCTGTATTTTATTTTGAGCAAAAGTAAGCTAGCGGTATGCTTCTCAAGTGAAGGGACCATGGCCATCTTTGTTTCTGCAGGACCTGGCATATAGTAGTGGTCTCATTCAATGTTTGTCTACTGAATGACTTAGATGCACAAATGGAGACCTCCATGAATGTATGTGTGGCTTTGGAAATGAGAACAAAACTTATTTTAATGAATTGGATTTATTTGAATTAAAAAAATATTTTGATCTTCCAAAATTTTATTGTGTCGAATACATTTCAATGACTCCACTTGGGAGTTATGAAGCATGACTAAACCCTACAAAATAGAAGTACTTCTGAATTAGCTTGTATTGAAAAATATTATTTGCTTCTAGATTATTGTACCCATCACGTTTTAGCTTTACTATTTTCCTAAATAAGCCTATTTCCTGGCTTAGTAGTAAGTAATGTGGATTAAAAATAACTCGTAAAAGTCACAGAAAACTCTATGTTGTTGTTCTTTGGTGAAATTTTTTAGCTAATAGATCTTGAGAGCTGATTGGGAAGACAGTGTTCTGAAAAGGAGACATAGATATGTATCTTGCTAACCACTTATTTAAATTTACAGATCCCATTGCTGGCTTTGCATTTGAATCACTTGAGAATTTTAAAATTTTATTCATTTATTTTTTACTCACCACTATACTAACCAGGAAGAATCTTTAGAAAAGATTGATGCCTGGGCCCCACCCCAGAAATTCCGATTTAATTTTTCTGGGGAGGACTTTGAACACCAGTTTGTTTTTAAAAACATTTCCCCCTATGTGCATATATATATGTGTGTGTGAGAGAGAAAGAGGGAGAGGGTGACAGAGACACACACCCGTGGACCCCAGGAGTACCAATACCCCTAATCTTTTCTCAGTCACATTCTTCTCTGTCCCCTAAGAGGTATTATGCTGACTTTTATAGTAACCATTTCTTTGATTTTCTTTATAGTTTTACTATCTACGTATACATCCCTAAATAATATGTTTAGTTTTTATTCTTTTTGAACTTCATATTAATTGAAACATATCCTATGTATCCTTTTGTGACTTGGTTTTTTTCCTCTTGACATTATATTTGTTACTTTCTTCTTAGTTTATAATTCATCTTTATTGTTAAAATACTATCGTATAACCACATTGCAATTTAGTCTATTGTTGATGGGCATTAAGATTATGTCTAATTTTAACTGTTTACATTTTTGTACATGTTTCTTTGCTAGGGTTTATATATAGGAATGGAATTGCTATGGAATGGATTTGTTATAAGACATTACTTTCTTCAAATTTATTAGATAATGCCACTGTATGTTCCAAAGTGGCTGTACCAATTTACATTTCCTCTAGTAGTGATTGTAAGTTCTTTAGGGGTTGGTTAATTAATTTTATTGCTTTCTTTTTTAGAGCAGTTTTAGGTTCATGGCAAAATTGAGTGGAAGGTGAAGAGGTTTCCCATATACTCCCTGCCTGCACACATGCATAGCCTCCCCCATGATCAACATCCCCCACAGAGAAGTACATTTTTTAGAATCGATGAACTTACATCAATAAGTTAATTTCTTTTACAATCTTCCAAGCTGAATTTTCTGCTAATTGAAAGATACGGTCAGGCCTCATATAGGTATGACAGTGGTTCTGAATTCAGACTGACTGGTATACAAAACCACTTTCCTTTGGCAGCACCCACGCTGTCGGGCCGTCCCTGCTCTTCTTGTGCTTCACATGCTCTGGAAGTCCTATTGGTATGTGCTGTTTTACACAGATCCCTGCTCACCAGACAGCCAGGACGGGGTCGAATACTCTTAGGAGCCTTGGATCTTTATTGTGACAGCCTCATCTTATGGGCAAAGAAACTGATGCTCGGTAGAGAGAGAAGCACGGACATTGACCTTCTTTCCCTAGGTGGGGGTGTCTGTTATGCCGTAATGGGAAAGGGTTATTGGATGGCACAGCCTGCTCAGTCCCTTTTTGTGTCTGGTGATCATGCTCCCAGGATGTTACAAGTCATACCATTTAATGTTTGCCATTAGGAGCAATTATTAGTAATTCTCTTTTAGTTACATTAGTTAAGGTAACTCCTGTCACCAGCCAAACAGGAAGAGACATATTTATTTGGCAAAAAAAAAAAAAAAAAAATTAATTAAACACTCCCACTTCTACCAAATTGTATAACCTCTTTCCACAGTTTGTTTTCCTGGCTGCTGTTAGAAATCTGAAACTCTGTAACAAGCAGAAATATTTATATATGTCATAATGCTTCCTATTTCAAGCTGTTTGCCTTACTCTATCCTCTGAACTTTCATACTGAATGAGAAAGCTCTCATTTTGGTCAGTTTTTAATTTGTTTTCTTTAAAATTTAGAAGATCTTCTCTTCCCCTGCCTTCCCTCCTCCCTGGAAGTGGATAGATTCTCAGAGAGAGAGCAACAGAGACAGCGTCAACAGTGAGCCATTCAGCTCTACCTGTTTACTGTTCTCTCCTGCCGAGCAAGATATGAGGATGGAGCAGAAAGGAGAGAACAGGGAGCTGGACTAGCAGAACAGGCTTGGAAAACTCTCCCTAGTACAGGAAAGAGCATCTCCCCACACTCAAACCATTGGTCAGATTGAATACAGTGAATTACACCCCAGGTTTAGCAGTATTTTTAGGGCACTGTACCTGGCACCGTAGGGCACACCATTTAAATGGTACCAGTGGTATAATTCTAAAAGGGAGCACAAAGAGTTTAGATGTTCCTTTTTGATCATATTTTTCTTGGAAGAAAATTGCAACCCGTACGACTGTGGAACATTTCTCACCATGTTCACACTGGGATCTATGAATTAGCAATTCTGTCCTAGCATGGCTGGTTAATATCTCATGCTGACAGGTTGTCCTATGTTGGGGAGCATACGTGTGCATGTGTGTGTGTGTTTTGTTACCTGATCTAAATGAATCTCTTCCTGGTTATTGAAAAAGGAGGAAAAATGCAAATATTATCAAACATACCCAGCTGGGAATCTGTTCAGAGTAAAAACCCTACTTTGTAATCAACTGAGTGTAATGGCCCAAAATGTAAAGTGTAAAACAGTAAAAGATAAGTTCTTCAAAGCCAGCATAGCTCTTTTGATTGCCGTACAGCTGAAGATATCAAGTATATTAAACAAATGTCTGGCAGGGGTGTACTGCCTTGTCTGTTTTTAGATGTTTTGGTATTTTGGATGTTACTTTATTGGGGGGATCTTTGCTGTGTCACACAGATGGATGATGGAGCAAATATACAGAGAAGTTGGCATGTCATTGTGATAAGAGCTTGTTTACATGTTTTAAGTGTAAAGCCTTACATTCATTGATCTAGATACATAAATAGCAGTAGAAACCAATTAAAAATGTAAGCTAGGGCCGGGCGCGGTGGCTCACGCCTGTAATCCTAGCACTCTGGGAGGCCGAGGCGGACGGATTGTTTGAGCTCAGGAGTTCGAGGCCAGCCTGAGCAAGAGCGAGACCCCGTCTCTACTAAAAATAGGAAGAAATTAATCAGACAACTAAAAATATACAGAAAAAATTAGCCGGGTATGGTGGCGCATGCCTGTAGTCCCAGCTACTCGGGAGGCTGAGGCAGTAGGATCGCTTGAGCCCAGGAGTTTGAGGTTGCTGTGAGCTAGGCTGACGCCACGGCACTCACTCTAGCCCGGGCAAAAGAGTGAGACTCTGTCTCAAAAACAAAAAACGTAAGCTAGCAGTTTCCTTTTGCGTTCATGTGCAGTGGTTATCTCCTTCTAGTTGTTTCAAGTTGGAGCTTTGTCGTATGCCGGCTCCTCACATATTGTCGCCAGCATAGCCTGCTGCTGAGACGGAGCGGAGTGCTTTTCCTACCATGCTGAGGGAGAACACCACTTCCAACAGCCCTGGCAGTGTCTTGAAGGGGGAATGGCACGCTTGGAATTTATTGAGAATTTGAAATTTGGTGTAATAAGGTTCTTTTGATTCATGGGGGTGGTGGGAGGGATGGGGGCAGGGAGGGAGCTTGATTAGGATTGGGTCAGGGCCATGATCTAGTTTAGGATTAGGATTAGGGTTTAAACTGTCTGTTGATGGTTCCCATTGAAGAGTTTTGATGAATCTTGAGGGAAGTTCTTATAATGAACAATCAGTCATTTGCCTGGAATGGTAATGAAGACAATGGAATAGTAAAATCATGTTAACGTGGACAACAAGCTGTATCAGGAAGTAGGTCATTTTGTCCTCAGTGTCCAAATAATGCATGGGAGTACATCGTTTCTTTTCTTAGGTTTTAGTTAAGAGCTATCTGTGGCAGAACTAAGAACAGTAGATGTTCCACAGCTGCAGCCATATATTAAAAGCTGACTTTCCTAGGTACTCACCAGGGAAAGAACTAGTGGGCGTTTATTCGTTCATTCAATAAGCAAATATTTATAGAGCACATACCGTGTGGCAGGCACTAGGGCTGGGGATACCACAGGATAAAAGGCAAGGTCTCTACCTTCATGGGCCTTTCATTCCAGTGTGATACAGCATTGTCCAGATCTCCTTCAGGTTACAAGCACGGTCAGTAACATTACTGGAGGTCATGTATAGCTCAAATTCCTACTGCATACTCATTGCAACATATCTTGAGTGCTTGGATTTTCATGTTTAGATTTATTTTAAGTTGTTTCTCAATGCTTATGGAGTTCATGAGCCTAGCTTTTTTAACGTAGGCAAATTTATTCTTTCCCGTATTTACAGTGTAATGTTTATCAAGGGTGAACTGTATTCCAGGCACTGGGCCATTACTGTAGGAATACAAATTAGGCAATTTAAACATACACAAATAATTGAGATTTTAATAATCAATTGTCATTCAACTCTGCAAATACTGAATGACTTTAGTTTGCCAGCTGCTACGCCAGGTATTAGGAATAAAATACCTCAAGGACTCCTCAGCCTGTAAGATAACACAGTCAGGAAACAATCATAACATAGAGCAGCGGACACACAGTGGAACCAAGGCACGCAGACCAATCAAAGCCCTCTGTCCAGGGGCAGACTCTGTGGAAAGGCACAGGCCTAGCTTCCTAAGCAAAGCATTGGGGTGACATTGGCAATATGAAAATAATCTTAGAGATCTAATAGATGGGCAAAAACCACCACTGTGAAGTTCAGGGAAGACCATGGTCTCAATCCCAAGTTTTCTGGACATGTGAATGGAGCCCATTTCTGTTGTAGCGTCTCATCAGGGGAGGAGCCGCTCCGAGGATGAAGGGTGGAAACTGGCTTCTCTACAGCCTTGGCCTCCGAGAGCATGCCCTGCCCCAGTAGCAGGACCTCCTTGAAGGATGCTTTGGAAATTGACAAGTGTCTGCTTCCAAAGGATGGTTTTTTCCTACAACCTGTTTTCTCCAGTTGATTTTCCTGTACATTTAGTGAAAAATGTGAATGTGTAGCATCACAGTGGAAAGAACACTGTCCCAGTGTTGAGCGGATCTGGCTCCAGCACCTACTGGCTACCTGACCTTGGACAAATCACTTGACCTCTCCAAATTTGTAAAAGGAGGTATTAGTATTAGATGCTTTTGGGGGTTCCTTTTAGCTGTAACATTCTTATTATATCTAAATACATTGTCTCTTTGTTAAAATGTACAAATCTAGCTTTGTAAATAGAGGAACTAATATCATATGTTTTCTTTCTCTTCAGTGTCTCTGCACAGAGAGTCTCTTCTACACCTGGCTATGAGATGGGGCCTGGCTAAGCTTTCCCAGTTCCTTTTGTGTCTCCCTGGGGGGGTCCAGGCCTTGGCTTTACCCAATGAAGAGGGTGCCACACCATTAGACTTAGCTTTACATGGTGGACACTCCAAGCTGGTGGAAGACATCACAAAGTAAGTTTAGCCACTTGATAGTTTCTCCCTTAATCTATTTCTATAAAGTCTGCCAAGAATTATGGAAAAATGGAAATAACCAAACCATAAGCTAGTGTTGGTTTATGTTTTTACTGTTAGTTCTCATGTATACAGTACAGATATACATGTAGTACCTAAATAGATATACAAATATACTTGGCATTAACATTTCATGGCAGAAAGATGGGAAAAAAGTCTCAAAAGGCTCCACAGGAGGCAATAATGAAAAAAATCAGAGGAATCACTAGTCCCTACTTATCTTTCAGGTTTCAGCTTAAATGTCACTTCCTCATAAAGGCCTTCTGTGTTATTTTCTTTTGTGATTATGATTAATTCATAATGTTAAGTATGATTAATT
>NW_012155284.1:8554082-8567975 GCF_000956105.1 Propithecus coquereli | reverse complement strand
TAGGAAAAAAGTCTCAAAAGGCTCCACAGGGGGCAATAATGAAAAAAAATCAGAGGAATCACTAGTCCCTACTTATGGTTCAGGTTTCAGCTTAAATGTCACTTCCTCAGAAAGGCCTTCTGTGTTATTCTCTTTTGTGATTATGATTAATTCATAATGTTAAGTATGATTAATTCACAATATTAATAATTTTATAATTATATATGTGATCATGTGTTTCATATATATCTTCCTACTAAATCATTTGAGGGCTGGGACTCTTTCTGTTTTACTCACTGCAATATTTCTAGTACATTATCTAGCAAATAATATTCATTGAAAGAACATAAATTTTTGTTGAATCAATGAATAACAGACAAATGCTATGGTACTATTTAGCCAATGTGATGGTCATTTGGGTCTAGTGAAATAACATAAAAGAAAGAATTTGTAAACTATAAAGTTCCTTATGTTGATGATGGTATTGATGCTTCCAATAAATAATGAGCGCAGATATGTCACTTAAAATAGTTCAGATATGTAATTCTTCTTAACTGAAGAAAGGAAGATTCATATATAATAATTTTCTTGACTGAACATGTAAAAAACTTAAGTAGGAAAGCACATTGAAGATTACAAAGTGCTACATAAACTTTAAATATTGTTAGAGTATTATTACACAGCATGTCTTCTGGGCTGGTTTTTCTTATTTGGCTCATGGAACTCAATGTAATTCATTTATGGTTATGTGGCTCGTAAGTGGATGTTAGAGTAGAAATCAGAGGTTTCTGTTTATTTTTTTTCTCATTTGGTCAAATGAGCATCAACCCCGAGGGATAAGCCCATTCAAAGGCAATTGTACTCTTCTTTGGTTTAACATGACCTGACTTTCTTGGCCAAAAAGGGCAAGGCAAGAATGCTTCCTTTAACTCAGTGTGGGTAAGTTCAGTGTTCCACTGAGGTCCTGGAGGCTGAGTTCTTCCTCTGTTGATAACTTTGTATTTTTTTTTTACTGTGTCCAAGACCAAAAGATATTATGTGTTTTAAAAGTTTACATGTCTGATAAATCCATTCTTGGATGGGATTAGAATTAGACTGTATGATAAATTCTGACCAAATGATGGAGCTTCCATATTATAAATTAATAACAACAACCTTATTGCTCAGGCTCAGACCATTTACCCTACTGGCATGGGGAATTGTTTTCTGGAAGATTCTGGAGTCCTTGCCAGTAATTTGTGTCAGGAGTTTGGGAGATTCCTGAAATCTTAGAGTACAACTGCTCTTTATGGATCTCTTTTTGCCACTCCATATGATGGAGACAACATGTATTTCATTGGAAATATAATTTTGTAAAGCAAACATTCATTAACAAAATGATGGCATATTAGGAGGGGGAAGAGGCATAGAGCTAGTTCTGTGAAGGGAGAAATCTGGGAACAATCCATTGGGATGTGATAACGTTCTGAGGTGGTCTGTAATCTGGAAGCATTCATATTTTCCCCCTGAGGCTGTTTTGCTGTTGCTATTACATGACCTTATAAGCCATCCAGAATATTATGATACTAACCATGAAGCCTGCATATAGCTTATAAATATGCAATTGTTCTTAGCCAAGACAGAACAGACAATAAGCTTATATTCAAGAATTTAGTTTGGGAGTATTGTTCCTTTGTTTACAAGTGTATCCAAAAATATACTCATTAATGCATTTTTGATCAAGTACATGATCAAATTTATGTGTATATTAATCTGCATGAGAAAGTGATTTACAACAGTGGTACCAGCGTGTTATGAATATCTCACTTGTTTGTAACATCCAAACCTCATCATGCTCCCTAGGGATCATATCTGTTTTCCACTGTAATCACCTAATAAAATGTTGGCTGCCAGCTGATTTGTTCTACTACATATGGCCCAATTAAAGTGAGAGGCATCTTTTCAGATTAAAGGGAGAATGAAATATTGAGGTAAAGTACTATGTTTAAAAGACAGTACTGTTTTGTTATTTATATAAACCTTTATAGTATTTGCCAATGGCTTTTCAATAGATATATTTTCTAGGTGGAAAAAGGAAGATGGCTTTATAAGTATCTGTTTACATAATCTTGTGTATTTATTGCACGTAGGTGACTTTTAAGGATCGTTTTGCTAGTTGGATTTCTAATGTCAGGGGTGGAGTGGGTATTGGAATCTTGGGCTTGGTGTCTTCGAAGCTTGTGCGTGGGGTTTGATTTGTGGTGTTTCAGTTTTCAGGGCAGGCGGTCCCCAGGCTTCTCCCGAGTGCAGCTCAATGAAGAAGCCTCCCTGCATTATGTTCACTCATCAGAAACGCTGACCTTAACCCTTAACCACACAGCCGAGCATCTGTTGGAGGCAGATATTAAACTCTTCCGGAAATACTTTTGGGATCGAGCCTTTCTTGTCAAGGTTTGTGCCCAGTTATTCTGGTATACGATTGATGCACACTCCTTGAGAGAGTGCAGGCATCAATTCATTGTCATGGGAACAGTGTTTTTCGGGGGTAGCACTTTTTTTTTAAATGAATCCTTGGGGGATATGAAATTAGAAACTGTGTTAGATCAGTAGAATGAAGATGATTATATATTTTGACAGTAGAAAAATAGCAGTTTGTATAATATTTGTTTCCTTTCTGAGCCAGCCCTATACATGTTTGGGTTTTAATATTTTAATATTAGATATTTTCTCTTAATTTGTTGATTATATTATAATTATTATCTAAAGCAGTTGCCTTTAGAGCTATCTCACACATATAATATCTACTCCTGGGCTTTCTTATGGCTTAGATGTAGTTAAGAATTTGTCCCAGCATACAGATTCTTTTTGAATGTGGACAGGTAAAAACCTATTTCTCTTCCAAAGAGGTTTTCCCCCTCCCATCATGGCCCAAACCCCAGCTTTGAGTGAGTGCTATCATAGCATGCCCATCTTGGGGTTTAAAATGTTTCACTTTCATTATTATTATTATTTTTGTAGACTCTGAAAGAATATAAAGAATATTTATATATTTTAGTTATTATTAAGAAAAGTGTTAGTTTGAGTAAGGGGGCTCGAGTCAATCTAGTTGGCAGTGCTCAGGGGTTTGAAGGACCCACTAACCAGATCCTGCGGTCTCCTGTGTTCTCCAATGACAAGGCACAGGTTTCATGACTATATAGCTTTATAGGGTAAAAAGTCAGCTTAGAAAACTGATACAGTCATTTATCACAGTTTTGGCTTTTGTACAGTGTTTGCTTCATATAATTAAACTAAATTTTAGCCAAAAACATTATATATCAAATAAAGATGATTATTGGCTTACTCCATTTAAGTTTTATTTAAACAATTGAAACATGCTCTTCGGAGTATGATCTTCCTCTCTTTGTTGAGTTTTAGGGAATTTGGTGTATCATTTTCTGACACACAGTATTATGTACCATATATACCGAATAAGGGTTTTGCTTAAGGGTCAAACCTTCAGCCATCACTGGCTTCTCACCAAAGCACCGAGTGGCGGTTATTCCGGCCGGGTAGATGCTTGGCTTTGATGCGCAGTGGCTCTCAGGATGCGCTCTGTTCCTTTCCTGTCCTCAGAAGAGACACTCATATAGCAGCATGGCACTTGGTGACTACCCTCCTGAAAAGAAGAGAACAAAGTCTATGCACAGCAAAAATTATTGAACATTTGCTTCATTATAAATTCCTTCAACTTCTCAGGCTGAATTCATGATTTGTTACACGTTTGAGTAATGCTGGTGACCTTGGGGAAAGATTTATGAGGACTAAATCTGGAAGCCACAGTCACTTATTGTAGTGGACTTTACAGTAAGAAAGACCAAATGGAGATGGCTCTCCAGTTTCTCTGAGATTTTCATTTTATGAAGAACACGTGGTGAAAGAATCAGTTGAGATGGAATGGCCTTTTGTTCCAAGTTTCCACAGCCCCTCTTTCCTTCCTTCCTCAAGGCGTGTGGCCGGCAGTGAGCAGGGAGACTGGGAAGGAAGGGCTGAGAGGTTCTTTATGACGTCCAAAGTCATTCATTCTCACTTGCCTGACAAAATGATTCTATAGTTTTCTTGAATTTGAAATTTTTTCTGGTAACATCTTACTTGGTTAGGTATTATTTTAAATCTAAGCAGGTGGTAATTATTTTATGGATTGTCATACTAACGCTTTACAACTTTGGATAATAAATGTTATAAGATTATATGTAGATTTTGTGTAGAAAGTATTCATGCTATATTGAATCTTGTCTAAAAGTCCATTTTTATATGATAGCGATAGACAGTGGCTTTGATCTGAGAGTCTGTGGGCCTCACTGAACCACAGCCCATACACAGCCTTCTCCAAACAGATACCTTTAATCTCAGGGTTTGAGTATTGCTCGGTTATCTGCAGCCCTCTAGAACAACGACCACAAAACCTTGCTGCAGAAACCTGAGTTTGCTTTAACCAGACATAAGAGCTTTTCAGGTGATCCTGTTCCGAAGCCGTCCTTGTTCAGAGTTGTCACGATTTCAGGTTTTCACACTATATTAGAGTTGACAATGGCAGCATGACAATGTATAAAAGATATTAAATGTTAAAATAGAAGCTGGCACTAAATATCCAAACTGTAAAGACAGATATTAGGAAATTAAATAATAGGCAAAATCTTAGCTGTATCTTTTAATCATTTTTTAGTTATATCCTCATAATGAAGCTTTTCTGGTTAATCAGAACGCTGACAATTTTGTTCTAGAACTTGGCTAAAATTAATAAGGCAACTAGGAAATGTAAGTTTTTTAAGTTGCAGCCAAAATTACTCATAAAAATAAAATTAAGTTTTAATACATCTTATTACAAAAGAAAATAGTATTTCCTTATTTCAAGTTTTGTTGTGATCAGAGACCAGCATTGCCTGATGCCCTGTTCTCACATAGGCTTGGCAACTCCCCTCGCTGACAGACAAGAGCCTTGAGGTTAAGGCTACCCCAGGTAGACACATGGGGCAGGTGGCTGTCTTAGGCCTTGAGCCTGTATGGTTAGCCCTCTTCTAACCCCAGGTGCTTATGCAGCCCTCTCCTCGCTGCCTCCCCACATAGACCTGCTCCTTCCATGGTGTGCCCTGGAAGAGAGAACTTGGAGGTAGGGCTGGGGAGTTAGCAGCCTGTGGAGAGTGGGTGACTGGGCACTTATTGATCCCTGCCCCCTTATGGTTTAGTAAATTGTGTATATTTTCCTGTTCTTTTTGCCCTGGACTCAGAATGTTGTTCTGAAATAGTTGAGGAGCAAGGCACTCAATGTGCTGGGCTTACTGACGTGCCCAGTGGGATTCAGGGTCCCTCTCAGTCGTGTGGTTGCCCGCCCAAGTATACTGATGATTTATCGTGGAATGTGCGCTGACTCAATCTTGGGCTGGTTTACTATTTGGCACATCAACACAAAATTCTGTGTTTCTTCACATTTTCCCTGGCTTTGGGGAATCCATCTGAAAAGAAAATCAGTCCCCAGAGGTTAGCTTTTCTCTAAGTCCTTTGGAAGACTCACCAACTTAGTTTCAGCCAAGGACAGCCTGAACCAGCATGTGCCCATTTGCAGCTCAAGATCATCCTGGATCCTCCCTGGGATCGTGGTCCCACCCTGTCCCCTGGTCCTTTGAGATCCCTGTGTCTCGGGGTGGGTGGCGGTTGCTCCAGGTGAGCAGATGCATAAATCAGCAGCCCTTCTTTCTGGTTCATGCATCACATTGCTGAGGACCTTCTGGTTGTTGTGACCCACAGAAGCAGTAAAGGATTAGTAGAGGGACGGTTTTGACCCCTGCCCTGGGATTTCTCCTGATTTTTCTCGCCGTCAGCCGGGAGTGCTGGCTGTCTGTTCTTCCAGCAGCTTTCACCCACCCCTTTCTTTCCTGACTTCCCCAGCTCTGAGATTCTTGATTGTGATTTTCATCTCTTTATTGCATATTTGAAACCTTAAATGGTTTTCAGTGAATTTTTTTTTCTGTTGTTTCACAGGCCCTTGAGCAAGAAGCCAGGCCGGAGGAAAGAACTACTGTGCCGTCTGGTGCTGCAGAAACTGAAGAAGGTACGTGCTCCTTCCCCACTTAGGGAGCCGGAAAGTGCTCAGGTTCTGTCGACGTGTGCGGTGGAGCCGGAACCAAGGAGCTCAGGGGCAAGATCGGGGTGGTGGTGGGATTCAACAAAGCCCTGGTCCTCTGAGCATGGAGTGAAGTGTACTGTTTGTTTCAACTTTTTATTCAGCTAGCATTTACCGAGTGCTGTCTGCCAGGCGCTGGCCCGGGTGCTCTCACATTTCTGATCTCCAGCGCACTCTCCTGACACTCAGAGATTGTTCTCCTCATTCCAGAGTTCAGTTTGTCCGTTCATTCCATCCTTCAAACATTTGTTCTTTAGCTTGTTCAGCCTTTGTGGAGCTCCTACTCTGTGCTGGGCCAGGATGCTTTGGGAATCGTGTCATCAGGGTTGGGGATCATCACTGGTGCTTAGAGGTGAGGGGCTGGGGATGCTAGATGCTCTTCAGGGTACAGAACAGCCCTGCACAACTCAAGAGTTGTCCTGTACAGCTGTTCACAGTGCTGATGGTGATTCAGAGACTGAATGTACGATTCTACTCATGGTAGGAGTTCTTCAAGGAGATATGTTTTTTTATAAAACAGTGCCCCACTATAGGCACACCGTCACACATGGACTCAGTCTGGTGCCACACTTGTACACAACACCCATCTTATTTGCAGGAACATCGCCATTCCTCATTCTCTCATGCTTGGCAGTTCATCTGGGCACACAATCCTTACTTCTAGTCAGGTTATTTCCCCTTTCTCATATACAAATAAGTTTGGTCTGTTAGTAAGTCCTAGTGATAAATAGGAATTTTTACTCAAGGAAGCATTCTTACCTCTGTTTTCACATATTCCTGTACTTCTTGTCTGGAGTGGATTCTGATTTTGTGTTTTACAAATCCAGTGCCTGCAAAAATCTGATATCATCACTGTGTCTTGCAGGGTAGTCAGGGCAAAGGTTTTATGTCTTGAAATTCATATTATCTTATTATTAGTTTTCATTTGCTTCATATTTTAGCTAGGATATTATTTTGATTTTCATTTTTTGAAATTATATATAGAGATAAGGTTTCATGTATGGGGGGTAGAGTCATGTTATCTATTAACTTAATTTCAGAAGAGTGAAGGGAGCATTGTGACATGTCTGTTAATGTCAAGGGACATTGGCCTGGTAGGGCTAAGAACCACCATGCTAGATGCTGGGGTTAGAGAGGAAAAATAGGACAAAATCCTTGTTTCTAAGCCACCAGTGTTAACAACTGATTAATACCTTTGATTCTGCTTTTAATTGGCACACAGAGTAGCTGGCTTCCAGGTATGTGTCAGGTACTGTGACCATAAACTCTTTACCCCCATGTTTGTTAAAAAGTAGTCTTGGAGAAGGGATATTTCTGGTGAGTAGCTGGAAGTCTGTGTGGCCTGTCCACACTGCATCTGTTCCTGGGTGAAACCTGATCTGCTGAGTTTCCTCCACAAACTACACCACGCTGGGCCCCGTGGAGTTGGGCTGTGTTGAGGGGGCTACAGTTTACCCCGCCTGCCCAAGAAGGTGGTGGGTTACTTCACACTTTCCCCTTGAAGACCTGGAGGAGAAACCTCTTTCTGGTCTTGTGTCGGGAATGCCGAGTCCTGAGCACTTTATTCGCTTTCACTGCGGTAACTGTAACTGATCAGGTTTCTTACTTCTAGTTGGGTGATAAAAAACTTGGTGCTAAGTTTCTGGGCTGCTGATTGCAAATGCCTGGGGCTCGGCTGACTGCATTTTTATATTACCTTTATTTCTTACATAAGCCTCTACCCTTTTTCTTTTTTAAAATCAAATTCTGATGTTTAAAATCACCTTGAACATTTTTTCCTCTCTCATACTCTACCTTCAAACTAATTTAAAACAGAATGAAGTCTAAATGAGTGCTTAAATTCCAAGTTCTTGTCCTTAAGGGGCTTATAGTTTGGGGTTGGGGCAGAAAAGCAAGCTCTCACAGCACATATGATAAGCTCTGCAGGAGTCATTTGAAAATAGCCCTGTGTATTAGCATGCTGCAGAATGTGGCAGTGGAGTGGTCAGGGAGAACTTCCTGGAAGAGGTGAGGCTGGAGCTGTGATCTCCTGGAGGGAAGGGAATTCTAGACAGTAGAAATACATGCAGTACAGAGCCCTCAACCAGATGATGCATTGGGGGAAACGCAGGTCATTCTGCAGTCTTGGAAAATGTGGGTGTGTATGTGTGTGTGCGTGTGTGTGTGTCTGTTGGTAGTGATGCCAGGAGCATAGGCTTGAGAGGTAGGCAGATTGGCAGGGCTGTACGTGAGCCAAGTTGCTGGAACTCTACCCTGATAGCTTTGGGAGCTGCTTAAAATAAATCAGATTAGATTATTGTTTTAGAAAGGTCACTCTGGTGGGAGTATGGAGAATGGATTGGAGGGGCCAAGTGGAAGAGAGGGAACCAGCCAGGGGGCTGCCGAGAGCAGCGCAGAGGAGGGTCTGCACCACAGTAGTGTAATGAGATGGGCGGTGGGGCAGGTGAGTACTGTCCTGAACGTGTGGGTTCTGACTGGGTGTCAGCCGTGAGGGAGAAGGACATTCCTCCATTCCCGGGGTGTGTCCCTGGGTGGGATAGGCCACACAGGAAGTAGGATTGTGATGAAATACGTTTTCAGTTTTAGACAGGTTGAGTTTGATGGGGCCGTAGGGCAGCCAAGTTAATATACCTGGCTGCCTATTGGACTGAAGTCTCTTAATCAATAAATAAAAGAATTTGGATGGAATCCTAAGCCCTCTAACTCCAAATAATGTATGTATTTTATAGACCTTCTAGACAATGCTTTTGTATTTGTCTACCCCTGAAGGAATATTAGAAACCTATACACATTCTACCAAAGGGCAATATTCAACTAAAGTGAAAATACTCAATTAATTTTTGTCCATTCTTGAGCCTAGAGGAGACTCAATTGGAAGAACAAAACATTTTGAGCCGTGAGAGCTTCCTCTTAAAAGCAACAAGAACAACAACAAAAAAAACTAAAGTAAACTTTGAGATCTACTAGAAGTTTCTTAATAGATCATGCTTTTCTGTTCTTTCTGGGACAAGAGTAGAGGGGAAACTCTAAGCTTATATTTGTGGCTGTCATTAATTAAAAGACTATATTTAATAACTTTAGCCTAGAAGTTAACTTTGCTGTCTTTGTGAGTGTGATAAATGGTCTTCTTATTGCCTATGAACCAATTATGTTTCTATGGTTTCATGATTATAATCATATTCCCAGAATAATGGGAAGTTATTCCAAATAAATTAAATTACCAAAAGGCATCTTGTTTTTAATATGTATAGATTAATAACCTAATTATTAGTATTTATTAATCCACAAACTGGTTCTATTTTTTCCCTTGCCTTCTTGTCCTTATTTGATCTCTCTGTGCCAGAATTTCCTAAAAAGCATTGTATAGAACACCAATCTTGGAAGATGTTTTGAAAACTATGGATTCTTTGGCCAAATAAATAGAAAATGCTGTACAGTAGCTCCGCACTTATCCCCAGGGTATATGTTCCAAGACCTCCAGTAGATGCCTGAAACCCCAGATGGTACCTAACCCTGTATATACTATGTTTTTTCCTATATGTACTTACTTATGATAAAGTTTAATTTATGAACTAGGCACAGTAAGAGATTAACAACAATAGCTAATAATAAAGTTGAACAATTATAACAATATGCCAGCATCATTATTTTTGTGCTTTGGGGCCATTATTAAGTAAAATAAGGGTTATTTGAACACAAGCACTGCCATGCCACGACAGGCGACCTGATAACTGAGTGCTACTAAGTGACTAACAAGCAGGCAGCGTAGACAGCGTGAAGACGATGGACAAAGGGATGACTCACTTTCTGGGTGGGATGTCATGAGATTTCCTCACACTACTCAGAATGGCACATAATTTAAAATGTATGAATTGTTAATTTCTGGAATTTTCTTTTTAATATATTTGGACCACAGTTGACCACAGGTAACTGAAACTGTAGAACATGAAATTGTGGATAAGGGGGGACTACCATATATGAAACCTCCACATTGGAGATTCAGAATGCAGTTAATGTTTTGTAGGTTCTAATAAGTCAAGAAACCCGTGTAATCTTGTGTAAGCTAGCAGCGCCCTAATGTAACTGATCACAGAACAATCCCTTTTCACAGTTCTCAACATCCCATGGAAGTGATTTGTGGAAGGTATGTTTGAAAATGTTGCTCTTCCTCAACTCTACTGAGCCACCCCAACCCCCTGGACATTATTTCTGCCGTTTTCACTATCCCTGGAGTTCTCATCCTCCATTAGTACAATAATGCTCACCCTGGGGAGGGGAAAGGGGAGTACATTTCAAACCACTCATGGTCATCTTGAGTATTCCAGGTCATCTGTGCCTCCCCCAACATCCCACTTCAATCTTGATATCGTTTGGAGGACTGTTGCCTGTCCAGAGTCTGTTGGGCCATAAACAAACTGAGAACCACTATAATACCATTTGCCACCGTGTGAATCCATGTTCTTTTTTATTCTTTTGTAGTTAAAAAAAAAACCCTCTGTGTGGTTTGCTAACTTAACTGTCTCAAGTTTTGTGTCACTAGTTTGTTACTTTGTTGGGTTCTCTCCATAAATTATCTTCCACATCTTCATTAACAAGGAAATGTGGAGTTGGGATTGGAACATAAGTTCTATTTACAAAGGAGAGAGGGCAAAATCATTCCCTTTAGGACGGAGGCAGCAGCTCTCAGGCTCGGAGGGGCTTCCCCCATGTGTTCCTGTGTGGAAGGCAGGAGAGGCCACAGGTCAAAACACAAGGCCCAGGCTGGGCAGGTGGACATGAATCCTGTAGGCTCATTTACTTATCCATTCAGTAAATATGTATTGAGTGCCCACTTTACACCAGACACTGTTCTCAGCACTGGTAATATAGCAGTAACCAAAAAAAAAAAAAAAAGTCAAAAAGAAAAAGCCCAGACCTCAAGGAGTTTAACTTCATTTAAGTTCACTTAGGCATTTGTTAGTGCCCACTATGTGCCAGGCACTGTTCTAGGCACTGGGTGTGCAGCTGCAAACTGAATGAAGTCTGTATACCCATGGAGCACACAGACCCGTGGTCATGTGGAGTGATATTTCTGGGAATCAGGAATCAATTTCCCCCATTTCATGTATGAGGAAGCAGCAGCATAGAAATATTATGTAACTCACTTGACGTGACACAACTTGCCCAGGCTGTCAGAACTCGGGCAAAGAGTCAACTGTCTTCCCCAGCACACTATAGAATCCCAACTACCCCTGTATAACAGAGGAGCTGTCTATTTAATATTTAGTGTTTGGACTGACAATCTAGGGTTCTCTCCAGCATTTGTGTGATGAAAAAAGTGCAAACATTGGAACTATTGCCTTGAAATGAACTTTATTCCAAATGGTTAATCTGTCTCAAGTCTTTATGACTGAGAGATTTGTGACCTGCATGCACAGACATGTCTTGACACATGCCAGCAACAAGCAGAGACAGCTGAAAACAGCTCTGCCATGAACTGGCTTTGAAGCACCGTGCAGGTTACTGGGCTGTATTTGCTTTTGTGGAAAATGGCTGTGTAGGGGTGAAGGGGAGGGTGTCATTTAATAGTTCATAGTAAAACTTAAATGAGAAAATACAGATAAAGCACCTTACCTGGTGTCTAACATCGTGAATGCTTAGCAAATGATGTCAATTATGACTGCAAGTTATATAACACATGCCAATAGTGGATTTAATGGTAAAGATACATGTTTTGAGATACCAGGAAATAACCATTTCTGTCATAGTGACTAGAGGTGAGCAGATTATTTTCCTTAAACATTCTGTAGACGAGGGTATAGCACTTCCCTCTGTGCTTTGGGTTTGTGAAATTGTAGAGGGAATTGTATGGTGGATTTTCCCTCTTTGAATATCTCCTGTGAGTTATTATTGGGAAAACAGAGCTTTTATCCACATAAAGTTTTGTTTCCAAAAGTTTTCATTCTATTTATTTATTTTCCAAATGAGTGTCCTCATTCAGGGATTTTTCATTTTAAATACTCTAACTTAAGGGCTTTTTAGGAGAACCGTTGCGTGTGGTTCAAATATCTTGTCAAGATATAGACCTTTAAAGCCAGCACAGGTGGGAACTGAGGTGTTGGGGAGTTAGCACAGCAGTTAGGAAGGCTGTTCTGCAGGGTGATTACTCAGTTGGAGACACAACTCTATCTTAACCCTTAGCGTGGAATATCCATCCGAGGACTTTATAAACATCATTCTCCTAGAAGTAGGGTATTTTGGCATTTTCAACCCGATTAAAAATCACGCACAGAGCATGTACCTCTCAGCCATAGGAAGTGAGTTGTAATTGTTTCTTTCATTTTACAGAGCACTTCTGTATTTCCTTTAGAGACTGACTTTGCCAATTTTCTTCCTTCTCCTTTTCATAGAAAAGAACAACTTTCTTCATTAAACTTGGTAAACTTTCATGTTTATCAAGGATAAACATAGGATATCAAGCTGATATGATGCTCATTCTGTAAATAATAATAATAATATATTTTCTCATACATAAATGAAAATTCTCCTCCTCACTTCCTAGTTAATCACAGAGTTAAGGAATCATAGTTTGAGCTGGAGAGAACTTTAGAGATCATCTGGTCAAACCCACTACATGTTTGAGGTCATGACTCAGAGGTTCCTCAGAGCTCACCTAGATACAACACATTTGGCTCACATTGGATATGGACGTGTTGTTTTAGCTGGGTCAAATTAGCAGGCTAGGGAGGAAAGACAAGTATTAAACTTAACTAAGGATTCTAATAGAGTTGAAATGAGCTTAACTTGAAAATATAGCTAAAGAATTAGTTTCTTTCTTGAATGAAGTAGAATCTAAGTTTGAAGTTTTAAGGACATAAAAGTAGTCCTAAGATAAAATTAAATTTTGTTTATATCTTTGAAATGTAACTTACTTCATTCTATCTAAACGATTGAATTAGGAAAATTATGACCTGACTTCAATTTGAAATACAGTTGACCCTTGAGCAACATGGGGGTTAGGCTACTGATCCCCATGCAGTCGACAATCAGTGTATGACTTCTGACTCCCCCAAAACTTAGCTACTGATAGCCTACTGTTGACCTTACTGATAACATAAACAGTTGATTAACACATATTTTGTATTTATACACTTTTTGTGTGTTATATGTTTTATAGACTGTAGTCTTACAATAAAGTTAGCTAGAGAAAGGAAAATGTTAAGAAAATCATAAGGAAGAGAAAATATATTTATCATTCATTAAGTGGAAGTAGATCATCATAAAGGTCTCATCCTTGTTGTCATCTTTACAGTGAGTAGTAGTAGGAGGAGGAGGTGTTGGTCTTGTTGTCTCAGGGGTAGTCGTTCATCTGTGAGTTTTTTCAAATTGTCACAAATCTCCAAAAAATTTTTTGATATAGTTATTGAACATAATCCCTGTATAAGTGGGCCTACACAGTTCAAAGCTGTGTTGTTCAAGGGTCAAATGTATAATGATTTAGAGTTTCTGTGCAATTGATAAGTGCAAGCAAATTTTTGGGTTGAGGATATATTTTTTCTTTATTTTTGAGATTCTGTGGTAGGGGGTGGTGATGATGGTATACAGGAGATGTAAAAATCTATATTATAAAAATACAATAAACATAATGTTATCATATGACTCTACAATTACACTCCTAGGTATATACTTAAGAGAAATGAAAACATACATCTACACAAAAACTTGTACATGAATGAATGTTCATTGCAGCATTATTCATAATAGGCGAAATGTGGACACAACTCAAAGGTCCATCA
>NW_012155284.1:8531320-8553232 GCF_000956105.1 Propithecus coquereli | reverse complement strand
TGAAGGTAAGAATTTCTTTCCTTGTCTTGGTATCTTCCCTGGCTACTGTTCAGTAGGGACCATTCGAGCTTGTTGAATTGAATGAAATGTTGGGGCTCTTAGACTAACAAGTCTCCTTTTGATATTTCTGTAGATAAGTGTGTCATTGTTTCTCCCAGTCCATGTTTATACTGGGCAAGCACAATGAAGGTTCTTATTAGTATTGCCACTTTTAGAAAAAAAAGGAGTAATTGCAATATTGAAACAAAAGTTCAAAGTGTTGTGTTATAAGAGACTCTGAATTTAGAGTGACAGGTGGTTTCTCAAGTTTGTTCCCTTTGCCATTTCAATTCTCTGGCAGTTGAGAATTGCATTTGTACACTGTGATAAAACAGTGTAGCAACACATGGAGGCAGAGTAGTTAGTAGTGAAACACCAACACATACATAACTGGAGAGGAAAGGGGGTGGCTTTTGGATTTACAGAGCTGGAAGGGTGGGAGGAAGCAAAGAGAATAGAGTTCATCTGTCCACCAATCTGGCAGTTCAGAAGTTGGGATAAAATGGCGCTAGTATCGGAAGTGTTTCAATTCGTAATTCAAAAAAGAAAGCAACTTTTTCTTTCCCGTCCTGATCAGCTCATCTAACAATCCACTGTATCTTTCGTCCACCAGATGTAGGTGGAGGAGAGAAGCATTTATTTGGCACCTATTTTGTGCCTAGCACCCTCCTGGGCACTGGAGATACAAGTGTTGGGCCAAAATCTATTTGGTCCTGGCCCTCCCAGAATTTACAGCCTGTGGGGAGAAAAGGATTCATTCAAAGAC
This sequence comes from Propithecus coquereli, assembly GCF_000956105.1. Classification (NCBI taxonomy): domain Eukaryota; kingdom Metazoa; phylum Chordata; class Mammalia; order Primates; family Indriidae; genus Propithecus; species Propithecus coquereli. Next base: position 8,552,427 of record NW_012155284.1, on the reverse strand, counting down.
TATGAACTACCCACTCTGTATTGCCAGAGGGGCACATGGGGCTTTAATAAACACCTACTATTATATCAATGTGTTCTTTTGGCGTTTGTGGGGCAGGCAGAGCAGACTGAGAGCATGACTCTCGTTTTCTAGCTATGCTTTTGACGCTGCCCTGCAGATCCAAGCCTGCGGTGGCCTTGGTCTGGACGGTTAAACCTGAGGGTAGGGACAGGGCAGCACTGGTGGTCTGGCTGGCTCTGATCATGATTCTTCTGGCACAGCCAGATGGTAATTAAAGGAAAATACCGAGCATCCTGTATTTTTGGTGTAAAGCCTTTTCTTTGCTTAAGTCTAGGCTCTGTGGTCTCATTTTGCAAAAGAAGACAGTGAGACTTGTACACAAAGTTGAGATCTTTTAGATGAATCTGCTTCTTAATGAGACACTGGTATTAATCTTACAGCTACTTAACCCTGTTTTAAAAACCCTATTTGCTGGTGCAGTATCACTAGTGAACATAAGTATTAGAGATTATCTCTTGTTCCATTACAGCTTGGCAATAAAAAAAACACGTTTATCAAGTTTGGTAAGTCTCATTTAGAGGGATAATCCTTACTTCTGGGTGGGCCTTGAAGGCAAGATTAATAGGCCTTTAAAACAAAATAGGTAGAGTTACTGATATCATTATCTGCTGAAGGTTGCTATAGCAATGAGTGGTTTGATTGCACTGTGCAATTGGTGGTACAGCAGGTTAGTGTAAAAGGATCCTACTAATTTAGCAGAAACTCTCCTGGAGCAATTTAATTAAACTCTGGTAGAATGAATGCCAGACTCTTTGAAAGCTCTAAGATACAGTTCTGTTTAGCCCTAGATTAATTAAAGATACATTATTATCCTGAATCTGTACACTGTCGCAAATATTACTTAATGATTTTAGGATAAAGACTATAAATTTGAAAGTTACTTTTAAAATGAAGTATTTTTATGAGGACTTGTGTACTTTAATATAGTTTGTGATATTTGTTTTAAAATGAAGACAAATGTCATTAGACTGTAAGGAAAAATGTACTTGTGGCAATGTGCAAAGACTGGCTCACTGCCTTTTAAGAGGGGGAAAGATGCTGGAACCGGAACCTACTACCAGGTGTGAACACATCTTTTGTTATTTCAAACTGAATTAGCAGATGATACCACCTTTTTCATTAGCAATCTGGAATAAAATGGGTACCATTCTTCTGGATAAATCCTATATGTACAGAATTCTTTGTAAATGCAGTATAATTATTATTTAAGAGTTTATGGTCAGAGATGGCTTTAAAGGAATATCCTATAACAGGCAAAATAAATGGATGTGTCTCTTGATGTTTATGCAGATATGCCTGTTGAAACTTTGGTTCTGGATATCCTTCCCTTCTTCTTTTTTTTTTTTTTTTTAACACTTTGGTGCTATCTTTCTTATCCCAATTTTTAGGTTTTGAGTATGTGAGTTTCAAAACAAAACCCCTACTCTGTACCTATAATGTGGCAAATACCATGTTAAGTGTTTCACATAAATTTTCTGCATTTATGCAGTGGGATGCAAAACTGTATTTTAACCATGTGTTTTGGACTTTGGCACTTAAAAGCAAGCTCTTGAAGGATGAGGTAGGCCCATTTTGACGTTTTTACGCTGGCGATGCCGTTCATGCAGATGTTACTCTGCTGCCACCTGGAGGCCTTGTATGGGACATGCATCTAAAGGCAAGCATGGATACTTGTACACCAGCTGCCCAGGCTGGGTGTCAGCTAGAACTTTGTCCTCATTCCCTGGTGAGAGCATTTGACATAACCACAAAAAATTGAACTTATTACCTTTTTATTTTTAGTATAGAAAAATTCAAGAGCAATATACTATTATAGAGCACATATGTAGTATTACTTGATATAAAGCAAATTCAAAGTTATTGCTACACAGACGTTTAAAAACACATGATAAGTGGGATTGTTGGCTTCTCTGCTCCATCCTTGCCCTTTGTCATCTTTGTTACAATGTGTCATGGGAGCCATATAAATGAATACGTCGAACTTTTTCTAAGCAGAAACACAGATGAAAACTCCTGGCATTGTTACCCGGTAGTAAAAAGAGTTTGAGTAAATCTACCTGGAGGTTGGAGACATTAGGTAACTTACATAAATAGGAGAGGCAAAGAAGAGTGGGGAATGTCTAGTTAATGAACCTGCTGGGACAACTCTGGGGTCTCCGGGGTCAGCAGCAAGCAGGGCTATGGGGTGGGGGTGGGAACAAGGGTCCGGAAAAGGGCCTGGGACCCCACAATGTTGTATATTAATACAAATTCGGGGTGAAGATTTTTAGTTATCTGCCTTTTCTAGGGGTGTCCAACACTTTAATTTTCCCAGGCCCAAACCTGCTCTTGGTCGTTATTTTGACATCAGTGGCTCTTGTTTATGGGCAACTGAGTATTTGGAAAGAGAACAAATCAGTCAAACCACAGAGAAAAATGCCCCCTTAAGTGAACCTTCCTGTTCATCCCAGAACACCCCGACCACTGCTGATTCCAGGAAAACCTTATTCAGAAAGAGGACACCCGGCATGCCCAGGGCTGGTGACTGCTTGGCCTGGCGCTGCCTGGCTGAGGTCGAGGCTGAGGCCTGCACCAGTGTTCTCGATCTTCGGTGATGCGCGAGGAAAAGCCAGACCTCTTCTGCAATGAATTGTGCTTTTTTGAAACATATGGAAATCTGTAGTATTTGAGGAAATAGACATGTGGGATTTTCTCAGGTAGGTACGAGTCACGTCCTTACAATCTGTGCTATTTTGAGGAGCCTTCGGTAGTGAGCAGCCTTCCTTTGGAATCAAGGGCATTTATTTATTTAATGATCTTTTTTCCTCTCAGGATTTCCTGTGAGAACTCCTGGGCTTGTTTACATCTTGGTCCACACAAATAATACCCGAGCATGAGCAGTCAGGTTATCAGATACTCTGGTCTGTGGAGAGTTGATTTTTAAGAAGCCTAATCTCAAAACCTAGCTCTGTGCAGACGGCTCCTGGGCAACTCATTTATACCTGTCGTCTAGTTTTCTTCTTCTTTTTACAAAAGCTCCAATCAGCAGATCCTGATGAGAATTATTCCTTTCGCAGAGATTAAGAATTTGGTGTCCAGCAGATCATCGTCTGAAAAGGAGGATGTGAAGGTAATGACTCCCTGCCCTGCTTTCTTCTTTGCACTTCTCTCCAGACTTTAAGTAGAAATGAAGATTTAGTGATAATAAAAATAGAAAAAAACTCACATACACAAAAAAGATGTGCCCCAAGTCCCATTCAGAATAGCTTGAAATTCAGCTTCTTTTATCACATTTCTAATCTCTACTTTTTATGACTAAACCTAGCTATCTCTCTGAGTTTTAGTTGTATATGCAAGATGACTGTATACATTTTCCCAAGTAAATTTGAACTTGAAGTTTGATCTCTATGGATGTTCGACAACAATATGGTTGTAGGAATAAATCTGAGAGAAATTCTCTGAGAGTAAGATAACCTATGGACAGTTTTCAGGGGTTTCAGCTTGGGCCAGATCCTTTCTTTATTTTTAGCTCTTCAATAATATTAATTAAGTTCAAGACTAGTTTTCTGTTTACGTTTGGTCATACATGTAACATGTTTTTACTGATGCTTTCCTGGGTTGTTTTTCTAGTTCGCAAAAATAAACATTAGTTTAGCATATAAGTAATTTTAAAAATCTACCTGACTTTATCTTTTTCAGTGTGAAAAAAGCTTGGTGGTTCAACTGAATGAACAGGAAGACCAGGGCAGCCTAGGTTTGGGTATGTCCAAAATCTTGCTTTTGCCTGCATTCATAGGGGTATTGTAGATCCAGGTATACAGTAGACAGGAAGAACCTATGTTTTAGTATGAAATATTCATTCCTGAGAACCTTGTTTATTTTCTAAAACCAGGTGCATTTTCTTTGTAGCATCAGTTATAATATCATGATTTCAGGGGTTGAGACTCCATGTACAATCTATAAAGCAAAACAAAGCCGTCAAAGCTTTTCCTGGGCAGTTTTATGGGACATGGCATGTGTTCCCCTGTTATTCCTATGAAGTAGGCACTTCCAGCTTCAGTTTCAAGGGAAGCACCTGAGCCACAGGTAGAGAGATGGTAGAAGTGAGACCATAACTTCATTCTGCCTGCCCCCAGAAACCCCAAGCATACCATTATGCCATTTTGATACCGAATGGGGTCCCCTTGGAGCTGAGCCTATGTGAACTACCCCCTGGGCTCAGGAAAGACCAGACACTTGTTCTGGAGTTTTGTTCTGATGTGGGTGACCTTTCAGAGGAGCCTGGAGCTCCCTGGGCAGGGTGGAGGTATTTCCTCCCGTGGACCTGGGAATTCTCATCTGCCCACAAATATTCTAGTTCATACCTCCCTGAGGACACCTCCCTAAATCTCCTTCCCATACATTTTCTATTCTTCAAGGCTAATTTGGGGCCCAGACTCATCCCTTGAGTTATTTCGAGGTGAGCAGAGTGAAATGAAGCTGATGGGGTTTTGAGGACATAGGCTGGGCTCTCAGCAGGTGCCTTGTTTGGGTACCTGGGTGATCTGTGAAGCCCTCTGGGGCAGGAAGGTGGGAAGCATGAGAATACAAACCTCCCAGTTGGTTTCTTCAGATGCAGCAAAGGTGAGGCAGCTCACACACCTGGAAAGCACACATGGGTGGAGCAGCCTTAGGAATTGCAGGGGGCAAGCTGCTGCTGGTGGTGGTGGTGGTGGCTGAGTGCTCAAGCTGATACGACACCAGGGAAAACCAAGACAGTGCCCAGGGTGAGTTTAATAGCAAAGGTAAATGACCTGCAGAGTCACTGTGAGCCTACTCGTGCAGGGGGCTCACTGGAGGTGAGGGGCTTGTGGTTGGCATGCTGAGCAGACACATGACAGAGCAGTTACAGTTGTTCAGAAATCACACAGCACAGAGTAGAGTGAGGAGGAAGCACCCGTGGTGTCTGGTGTCGTCTGATGGTGTTGCTAGTAGCTTGGCCATGAGCCAGAGGTGGTTGGCTGGACCTCCCTGCATGAGGTCCTACTGAAATTGGAACAGAAACTTAGACCAACACTAAGCAATATACACGCCCTTAATGTTTTTGCTATATAAGGTAAGAGTAATAATTTACTTCCAGAAGGGGGAAAGAGGAAGGCAAAAGGAAAGCAAACATGTCCATATAGATACTGTCGTGAGCCACCGAAGCCAGGCGCATAGCTGTTACTCACACATACAGGATGTCTCATCTACAAATTGCATCATGCTCCCAGGAATGTTAGCTTTGAAGAATGTTTACCAAGACAAATTGTTGTGGTGGGCAGGGGGTTGGCTGTTAAAAGTATTAAATGGTAGGAAGATTTTCATTTTAAGCTTTAAAAACTCACTCCAATCTCAGACCAGTATACTTGCTGGGTGAGAAGATGTGCTATGAAAATTGCAGTAGCTCAACCTAATTTGAGCATTTTGTCAGTAACATCATTGTGTCTGAAGATGATTGCTATCAAGGATTTGAGAGAGACAAATGTGTACAACTTTAATCCAGTGATTTATGAGAAGATCTGTGAATGAGTGTTTCTGGGGCTAGCATTTGCTTTTTTGTTCATTTAAACTTTTGGATTAATAAAGTCCCCTGACTTTATGCAAAGGAAATGATAACGGATTTTAAAAGAACCTTCTGAGACAGAGAAGGGGGCAGCAAGAGGTGAGCAATAGTCTGTTGGTGAACTGGAATCTGGGATAGGAAATGGCTCTCCCAAGAGCCACTTCAAAACATCTTTGTTTTTTATATATGCTCGTGTTCTGCCCGGTCTCTGAGGAAATGCTGGTAAATGACGTGCGACAGAGGCGTAAGTCTTTGCTGACTTGTATTGTTCCAAATTGTGTGATGTGAGTTAGTGTGGCCTCATACACTACATCAGTGCTGCTCCAGCAGGACCTTGTGTGATGATGGATGTGTCCACTAGCTGTGCTGTCCAGTACAGTGGCTGGTGGCCACCTATGTCTCTTGAGCATGTGACGTGTGACTGAGGAACTGAGTTTTTAACTTTGTTTAATTTTATTGTATTGGACAGTGCATACTGGTGTTTCCTTTATGTTGTTCTTACTGACCCCTCAAGCAGCAAGAATCACACTGGCCATTAGTTCATACACCAAAAATGACTATTGGCTGGAGGAATAATGTCGTGGGTGGGTAGCAACTGGTAAGTGCATCCAAACCAGTGCCCCAGAACCACCTCAGTCAGAAGCTGACATTAAGATGACATTTATGTTGAGTCTAGGAGTGATGGCCCTGCTTTCTGGGGATGTTGTAAGGACCTGGCTTTTGCTCAAAGGGAAGAGTCATCAGCTGAAGGGCTGAGAGATCTGGTTCTGTTGCTGTCGTAGTGGAGGGTGGGACTCCTTCATATGCATATTCTAGGCAGGTAGAATGGGGAGAGAAGGCAAAGAATTTGGAGGAAATTGGTAGATGAAATGAAATGAGTCAATACAGACAATAAGAAGGAAGAAAGGGTCCATTAAGTTCAAGTAAATGGCACTAAAAGTGATTAAGAAATAGGATCAAGTGGCTGGGCGCGGTGGCTAACTCCTGTAATCCTAGCACTCTGGGAGGCCGATGCATGAGATTCTCTTGAGATCAAGAGTTTGAGACCAGCCTGAGCAAGAGCAAGACCCCGTTTCTACTAAAAATAGAAAAAATTAGCCAGGCCTGGTGGTGTCCGCCTGTAGTCCCAGCTACTCGGGAGGCTGAGGCAGAAGGATTGCTTGAGCCCAGGAGTTTGAGGTTGCTGTGAGCTAGGCTGATGCCACGACACTGTAGACATTCTGTCTCAAAAAGAAAAAGAAAAAGAAAATATAGGATCAAAACATTAAGCAGAGGCAAAATCAACAGTGGGCAGCAGCGAATGCTGTGCTGAGGAGAAAGAGTGCACGTCTAGGTGGAAAAGGCGGACGACCTGTGGGAAACACGGTGGGCTGGACGCAGTATTGGAATCCCAATTGCAAACAAAGACGCATAAACCATCACTGAATCAGCAAAGCTGTGAATGGCTGGATGAGTCACTGTCTCGAAAACTCTACTTTTAAGAGGTTGAATTTGAAAAAATAAAACTGTGTGGTTTTGGTTAGAAATAAGATGTCTACCTAAAAGTTAAGTTCTTGCTTGAGGACTGTGAAGTCAGAATGCCAGCGTCTCAGGGGGTTACAGAAGCTCTGGGAAAGTGATGTGCCTACTCCCTGAGCAAGGGATACTCCACAGCATGAGTGAGGTTGGGGGTGACAGACCAGATGCAGTGGTGCTCATACCAAAGCTGATTTTCCTCCAATAACTTATCACCCAAGGTCTGCATTGGACTAAAGATTATATCCAGTCAAGGTATGCTTTGATACTTTGGACCACTTTCTTGCTATTACTGCTTATTACTTATATAAGGAAAAGAGAACTCCTCGGTGGGTGTTGGGACTGGGGGAGTCGGCCCGAGGAAGACAGAGGAACCAAAGCTGGATATCACGTGACTATTTGCGTGGGAGAAATGAAGGATCGGTGAAACTGTCATGTCAAAACAACAACTGTGTGAGCACGTCTTACCTTTCTCTGTGGGGGAAGGTGGAAGGGAGACAGAGACACTAGGGGAGGTGGGGGTGGGATGGGCTGGCATCCTCCTCCTTGCCTGGGGAGTCTCAGTGCCTTGCAGCTGTGGGCACGAAGTGGTGGCGCGTCTGCTGCTCAGGTCTAGCTGGTTAGGGAGCGGGAGGCTTGGCGCAAGTGCCAGTGAGGAATTTAAACATATCTTGCTAAATAAACCTCTTGGAAAAAAATTTAGTCTTATAATTACAGAACTAATAAATGTTCACAGTAGAAAAATTGGGAATTTTAGAAAGAATAGGAAAAATTCCTATAATTCTCCCACCCCAAGGCAGCTACTATTAAATTTGTACGAATTTCCTACTAGCATTTTTCCTTTGCATTCACTTTTTTACATAGTTGTGATCATGAAAACAAGAGAATTTTTGTCCTGCATTTTCATTTAACATTATATACCATAAGTAAGTTCCATTTTAGAAAGTGGATTAAAATGATGCTATATATTTTTGTGGAAAACACATGGATTATTTTAGTAAGAAGAAAAGGAAATGGCATAGGTCCTCCCCATAAGTATTTATTAGTCCCCCAAACCCCCCTTTTTATAATACATACTGTTGATTTTATAGAGCAGCCTGATCAGTATATGTGGGGCTCCAGTCACAGCTATTCTTTAATGCTTGGGGCCACTTCATTGCTATTGTTGCCTATGACTTACATGTAACATGAGGAAAGTAAAACCTCTTGGTGGGTGTTGGGACCAGGAGACAGATGAACCAAAGCTGGATGTGGAGGGAAACCTGATTTAATACCCCTCCCCCCCGCAAATAAAACCAGTTGGGAAGAAAAGGAAGCAGAAACAGACAGAAACAAACAGTAAGATGTGAGGTTCAGATTTCTCAACCTAGAAGACACAGACCTTTCATGACTATAGACAAGACCAAGAGGGAGAAACAAAGCTCCCCAGCCCTTCCACAGGAAGTGCAGAAAAAACATCAGCAAAGGGAAACTGGTCATAAATGATTGGAAGGTCCAAAGGCATAGTTCCTCTAAAACAAAATGTTAGGCGATCTCTAAATAGGTTTTCAAGACCTCCATTTGAGAGCATGTCTGGTAGAGGTCCAGGCCTGTGGATACTATTGTGAGCTGGATCGAGACAGTACAGTCAATACTGCTAGTTTGGCAGACAACCAAATAAATAGAACTAGTTAGTTTCTCTTTCTTCTTATATTAACTAAAAGTTTGGAAATGGAATTAATGTTACTGAGCTGTAAATACTCAGAAAACAGCACTTTAGAGTTGCCTGTGAAAATAAAGTTTTGAGATGGTTTCAAAGAGGATCTTTTTTTTTTTTTTGAGGCAGAGTCCTTCTCTGTTGCCCCTGCTAGAGTGCAGTGGCATCATCATAGCTCACTGCAACCTCAAACTCCTGGGCTCAAGCCATCCTCCTGCCTCAGCCTCTGGGACTACAGGCATGCTCCACCATGCGTGGCTAATTTTTCCTATGTTTAGTAGAAATAGGGTCTCACTCTTGCTTAGGCTGGTCTCGAACCCCTGACCTCAAGTGATCTTTCCACCTTGTTCTCCCAGAGTACAGGATTACAGGCGTGAGCCACTGAGCCCAGCCCCAAAGAGGTTCTTAAGCATGGAATCTTAAGAGCTGGAACCTGTGTCAGTGGAAGATGACCCTCTATTGGCTGTTATTTAATATATCTATATTGAAACCTCAAGAATATTTCATGAAACAAGAAGGAAAACGGGGGAAAGGAGAGGGCACCTTAGCAGAGCTCTTAGCCTTCTGAAAAATACATTTGCAAGCCTAATTTTGGCAGCTCTCTGTGCCTCAGGCTACAAAAGCTTATGTGGAATCCCCCTTTTTCTATTTTCTTTTTCTTTTTTTTGGGAGTCATCTCTCTACCACAAACTAAGACTTACCAGTGATCTGGTTTTGAAGTAAGAGGTCTAGGGGATGGTAAAGTATGCCAAGAAGACCATTGGGAATGCAGTTATTTATATAAATTCTGACTCAAATTTTATTCTTTTTATTCACTTCAATGAAATTTTCTTATTGTGGTGGTTGAGGTTTTAAAAATTGTTTTTGGTAGGAAAAATTGCTGACTATTGGAATTCTGATTGTTATGAGCTCAATTTGGTTCTCTTATCCAGTGTGTTCAGCCTTTAATATTTGTGGCTTCATAGTTAGGGTAAAATTCTTCTTGTGCAAGGTAAATGAAGCATTTTTCTTTAAATGAGACATTGCAGTATTTATTGACATACTTTTATCCCATAAATAGAGTATTTGGGACTTTTATGTTTATATGTAATGTAGACTAGGAAACGTGAAGAAACTAAAACCTTGCTGGAGGTATATAGTCTATCTTACTGTCTTTTCTTCTAATTAAAAAACCATGTTAAATTATAAGTCCTAAGTCCAGGATGCTGTGTGGTGTAGTGACGGGCTAATGTTCTGCCTATGTAACATAAAAAGAGCCACATGAATATTGGTTAAGATTAGGAGCTGCTAATCTAAACACTCTGTTATCCATGGTTCTAAACTCTGCCTACACATTGAAATTGCCTTGGTGCTTTAAGAATACCGAAGCTCAGTCCCACCCCCAGAGAAGGCTGATTTCATTGGTCCGGAATGTAGCCTGAGCATCTAGCTGTTCCAACAGGGACCCTGGTGATTCCCAGGTGCAGCCAAGTTTGAGAACCACAGTCGGAGATCCTTGAGGGAGCTCAGCAATGCTGAAGTCACTCCTACCTTACTGGGTTTTCAGTATTTTTGGAACTGGAGAATAAGATTCTATTGTTATTTCAACTGATTACAACTGAGTTCAACCATTTGTATTAGGTTCACAGATTTTCAGTGATTATCGCCATCAATATCACGGATCTGTGGGAAATGTGAAAACTTAAAAAAAAAAGTATTGAAAAATTCTCCAACCACTTAGACCTAAATTAAACCTTTAAACTTAAATTTAAACCTTTAAAAATTAATTATTTTTGAACATTAAGAAGGAATCAAGTGACTGTAATTTGCTGTCACAGAGCTATTTATTGGACTTTGACGTGGACAGAATGGGATGAAGGGAGTGGGTTGATATTTGAATTAATGTCATAAGGGCGTTACAAGGATGTCTGATGTTTGGCGTTAGTATTACACTAACCTACCTTTATTATATTCTAAATTGCCTTGTTCTTTCATCTTATGAGCCAACTTAATTTCTGAAATGTAAATAAGGGAGGGAAAAATAGCAGTATTTTCTCTGAACTCTGTATTTTTCCTTCTCCAAAATAAGATCCTCATCCCCAAATAAATTGGCTTAGTGAGTAATTAAATTACATAGTTTCCATCCCTAAAAATCCCTTTATTTTGATGTTTAAGTAAAATAATTAGAGTATGCATTTCAAACAATTATAAACTCTTATGGAAACTACAACTGATTTATAAAACATGAAACAAATGAAAATTATGAAATATTTTCTGGAAATGGTATTTATAAAATTTGTTTTATGGAAAGTTAAAAAGTGACACCCAGGCATTTCTTCCCCTTTTCTTGTGTTGACACACTTCAGAATACCTGTGTGTGCAGGCACTTCCAAAAGGGCTACACTCACAGAGGGATCAATGGGCAGAAGGCTTGATTGCAGTGTAAGTGTGTTTGTATGAGTTTAGGCTTTTTTTTTTTTTTTTAATGCATATCCAGTGGCTAATCCTTGGAAGGACTTTAGGGCAATTAAAATTCTGGTTAGCTTTTGCACTAGGCAGTACAAGCCCTAACAATTTATTGGGACAATTTGCTTTAACTTTGAGAATAGCTAATTTAGAGGACATTTTTTATGAAACATGGCCTCTTACTTAAGGCATGGGCAAAGCTAACAGAATTTGTTTTTTTTTTTTTTCTGTTTGTTTTTTGTTTTTTTGTTACATCACCAAATAATTTACTTGGAATCAGAATTAAAAGAACATTTGATAGTTGTGAAATGTATGCTTATTCTGATACTTCTGATTAGTTGTACAACTAATCCATGGCAGATTACCAGATTAATTTTACTTTATTTCCTTAGGATCAGGGTTTTTCGATGGTTTTAAATTTGAGGTCTTCACATTTGAAGTTAGGGAATGTATTCATGTGTACTTTACCATATATTTGCTTAAGCTTAAAAAGCTCCCACTCCAGTTCTTGCTGATACTCTGGGCCAGTATCAACAGGTCCTCCAGACGCCTGTCACTTAGATTTGCATTCTCTAATCTTGTCCATAGAGAGTTTCTGCACAGGATCGAGTTCCTTGTTAAACACCACTGCTGTTAACACCAGGGTTCCTCTGCAAAGGGACTGAGACTGCCAGCTAAATGACAGAGGAGAGCCTGAAGTGCCTCTGGAGCATCCTGGTGATTCCACATGCCTGAGCTGTCACTCTCAGAATCATGTTTCACGTTGGGAGATTCTGCTGAAGAGATATGTAGTAAAGTATAGAAGGAAGGGACACAATCAGAGATCATATAGGAGACCCACGAGGAAACAGTGTATTGTTTCTTCATAATATTGAAAATAACAAAGTATGAGAATAAAGAGTGAAGTTGAAGGTGTCTAGAAGTTGAGAAGAAACCTTTGAGTGAGCTTAGGTGGCTTCATCCAAGTGCTTGAGATTTGTCTGCCAGCAAAATTTCAGCTGATCTGACTGAGATAGATTCACCTACCCAACAGGTGCCAAACAGGAACTTCTCAGGGGATTAACTTGTAGGACCATATTAACCCCAAAGAGACATTATTTGTTTCTAATAAATTAGAATTATTTTCTATATAAAATATGTTAATGTCTAATGAGTTCCCTCTGAGTTGCATGGTAACTTCACATAATGAGAACATAAGCAAAAGTAAATGGAGTGTAATGTTTGACTTGAATTCTACGTATTTGAATAAGAGATGCAAACATTCTTTTAGCATTAGTTCCACAAACATTTGGTGAACATAGATTCTGTACTTTTTGCTCCCATTCTTTAAAATTTTTTTTAATGAACTTTATTTTTAGAACAATTTTAGATTTACATGCTTTATTTAGATTTCTTTACTTTTTACCTAATTTCCTTTTTCTGTTCCAGGATCCCATTCAAGATACTATAAGTATTGGTCAGATATTTTGTAGAATGTCCCTTAGTTGGTATTTTTATAATGTTTTTACCAACATTAAACTGAGGTTATGGGTTTTGGGAGGAAGACCACATAGGTAAAGTGTCATTTTCATCAGACCATATCAAGAGTATATACTATCAGCATTAATTATCACTGCTGATATTGACCTTAATCACCTGGCTGAGGTAGTGTTTGGTTTCTCTACCGTACGGTTACTCTTCCTCACTACCCTTTCCATGTTGTGCTCTTTGAAAGGAAGTCACCATGTAGAGATAATTTCCACACTTAAGGAGTGAGGAGTTATCTGTATACTTTTTTGTAGGTGGAATATCTACATAAATTACCTGGAATTCTTATACGTGGGAGATTTGTATCCTCCCTCCTCAAATCACTTATTCAATGATTTATTTATGTCTGTATAGAGTCAGGGATATTTATTTTATACTTTGGGTAATAATCTAATACTACTTTATTTGTTAAAATGTTTCAGCTTTGGTAGTCAGGAACTATTTTAGTTGGCTCTTGTATCCTTTTTACATATCCTCATCATTGTATGTGTATTTTTTTTTTAAATTGTGATTCTTTAATTATGGCTCTATGACACTATGCATTTGTCAAAACCCATGGAACTTTATGACACACAGAATAAACTTTAATATGTGCCAAAACAAACAAACAAAAAAAACCCAAACCAAAGCACTTGAGGTTCGGGTATCCTAAAGATGGAATGCAGAATGTGACAAAGTGATCTAACTGCTTTAACTGTATTACAAATGTATGAAGCCACCTTATTGAAGGGGATTTTGGGTGGGAGGGGAGGTTCAGACCTATTCACTTTGGAAATGAGTAAAGTCTGTAAGAATAAAGGCAAAAGAAACTGTACATAAGCACTGTCCTCTAGTTGATAAAGTATTTTCTCACAGGGGTACAGTTGACAATTTTGATGCCACTCTACATGTATACTGGAATTAGGCAATTAAGTAAATGAATTATGGCTAGTGGGTGCCAGATTTCTCACTATTGGAGTGGGAGCTTACAGATAAACAAGGGGAAGAGGCTAGAATGATCCATGTGGTAATAGATTAGAGTTGTAGATATCAGTATACACTCATGTTTAGTTAATACAGATATCCATGGTTACATATAGAAATATTAGTAGATATGTGTATATACATAGGTGAGGATACACATATATATTTTCTTGCTCTGTCAATTGAAAGTGCCTAGAAGCAATAACACTCCAGTAGCATATACAAGATGAACCTACCCTTTTTAAAAAAACAGTATTATTCATCATATTTTATGTGCATTTTTGCTTCACAGCTATGGACTTTAGAGTTTATGTTAAAATTATTTAAACTCTTTGCTCATTTCATACCTCATAGATAACTTATTTACATGTGAATGACAGTATAAAAGTCTGTAGAACATTAAGTTGAACTTTGAATTTTAAAATTGACAAAAAATAAGTCTGTGAATAAGTCTTTGGCATGTAAAAGACTTTCTTTGAAGGTTTGGGAAAATTGGTATTGGAACATTATCAGAAAACAACTTAAAATGTAATTTTAGATGTCATTCTCTCTAAATCCATGGGTTCTTCTATTATGAGGAATTTCTTTCTCCTGAGGCCATAGCAAGATACTTCCCTACCCTTCGACCCTTCCTCTTCCCACACTCAGGTTCATGTTCTTGCTTCTCTCACCTCCAGGACCCCTCACATCCACTATCCATGCTGCTTCTGCAAGATAAATCCAAAATTCCTCATGATTTATTTTTCAGAACAACTTAGCAAGTTTGTCCTAATTCTTTCCTTTCAGGTTATGCTCAGAAACCTCAATGTTTAAAACAAAAAGAGATCCACCAAGGTTTTTCGTTTGTTTTTTTCTTAAGTGGTTGATCTAAATAGAACTTATATCTGTAGCGATATTAAACACTGGTAGAATCTTTGACAATACAACTCTTTAACATGTTGCTTCAGTCAGGAAATCTGTAATTTTTCTGCCCTGAGGTATTTTGAATATTTTCTTTTTTTCTTATTTCATGTAGACATATCATAAATCAAGCAATTTCTTCTTGTTGGGCTTCTAGGTTGTGTTATTTTTTTTTTCCTTAGAGAATAGGATGATGTAAAGGGGCATATCAGAATCTCTGCAGGTCCAGGTATTTATTTTGTTCAAATAAATAAAAGTAATAAAGGTAGATAAGAAATTAAAACATTCTTATTTTTTTAAGTAAGATAGTATTATGGATGGTGGCAACATGAGATTCCTGTTTATGACACCAATGGTTGCACCATGCTCCCAATTCATGTCTATTTTATGTGAATTCAATTTTATGGGCTCTGTGGAGAACCAAGGGGAAGGAGGGGAGGTAGGGAGAAAAATAATAATTTAAACCTTGGGGTGGTTCCACCCATCATTCCACTCTGTGAGTATAAAGTCTGGAGTGAGTGTGACACTGGAGATGTGAACATGCTGTTCCCAGCGTGCGTCTCAGAGTGGGAGCATCTGGGCACACGAATGAGAACCACGCTTGTAAAGATCCTCATTTTCTCTGTAACTTGGCCTGTCAATGAAGGCCAACCATTTCACCTGGCGCCTGACCATAGTAACGATGATTAGTCCAACAGAAGAACTGCTTGTGTTGAACTTGCTGAGATACGACATGGTGGCTTCTAGGGTTTTGAGGAAGTCTGACCATCCTTGATTTTCACCTAATGCAAGAAGTCAAGGCCACAAATGGTGAAGCACATATTTAAATTGTTACTGCACTGGCTCAAGTCATCCAGGAAAGGCTTGTCCTGGCCTCAGGGGCCTTGCCTCCTTGTGTCTGGATTTTCTTGTAACTTCCCAGGAATGATGTGTAGCACTGCTGAAAACTGTGGTCTGTGGTGGCCTAACAATGGAGCAGAGAAGCAAAGCAAATCCTCCTCCTCCTCCTCTTCTTCCTCTTCCTCCTCTTTCTTAGTATGTTTTTCTTGGATCTTCCTTGCACATTGCCATGTCTCAATTTTGAAAATCAAACTATTACTCCTAAGGTCAAGATAAGAATAGTGTCTGTGATATATAAGAGAAATATAATGAAAGAGAAGCTTTATTTACATTTAATATTTAAAGCTTGTTGAAAATCTACTTGTATTAAGTTTTTTACTGTTATAATCTCATTGATCCTCACAGTAACCCTCTGAAGTATACATGGGATGATCCCAACTGGGCTCAGAAAGTGTGACTGACTTGGTTAGGGATGCTGAGGAGGTGACAGAGCCACTGTTTGAGCCCAGCTGCATCTCCCAAACCTGTGACTTTTCTTTTTAGCTTGCAGCTCCTTAAAAACATGAGTAAGACAGAGCTGTTGCCTTCAGGGAATTTGGGGGCCCATTGCCAGGTAAGAAAACTGTAGAAATACTATAATTCAAGTCAAAATATAAATATTCCTTTGGATAGATTTAATTTTCTCAAGGTTGAAAGGCAGACTACATGTCTAAATGAGGAGGATCAAGTAAAATTTCTTTTCTACATAGGTCTTTCAGAAAGCTGAAACTTCAAGGTAGCAGCATCTGCTGGGGATGATTATAACCTCATAGAAGTTATTTTTTAAGGAAAGGATTCTCTAATTAAAGGAGATACAGTAAGGTGAAGGTATCTCCTATGAAACCATTTATACTCTTACACTGTAATAGCTGCATGAAATCTGGTGAAAAGGTGGCCTGGGGGGTATATCATTGAATTCTGCCAACTGCAATTGCAATCAGCCAGTCTTATTTATCCATTGAATATGAATGATATGTAAATAACACCTTGAATTAATTTAAATGCAATTATATTGACAAAATTACAACAACAACAACAACAAAAACCCCAAAAACCCAATTACTGTAGAAAAAAACAGAGGATAATAAATGGCCTACATTTGGGAGAAATTCTTTGGTGAGCAAGGAAGTGAGCCGGCCTAGAAATGAAAAGGGCTGTACAGACACGGTGTTTTCTACTTCATATTATATGTGAACTGTGCGTGGCTGGTTGGTGGAGATCATTTCATTCTTTAAAAAATATTGATAAGTAGTAAAGCAAATGTGGACAATGGGAAGTCTCTTGAGATCTGAGGTATGCCAAACATACTGGTTGGTTGTCTCACATATATTGGTTGGGTAGTTCTAGTTTCATTGTCAGAATAATTTCTCTATCAACAATCATTTGATATGTAATTGGTCAACGAGAACTATGCTTTTGGGAAAATTAGATTTAGATGAATCTCCCTGGCATCTTAACTAATAGACATGCTTTTTTCATCTTTCTCTCTCTCTCTCTGTCTACATCGCCCTGAAGTTCTTCCGATCTGTCACTTCTGGTCAAGAGAGAAGCCTGCTCCAGTAACAAGTTGACCTGGGTTTATCTGTCTCCTAGTTAAGTAGCTCTAAGGGGCATGAGAATTGCCTGGCATGGGCGGGGGCTGCTGTTGCTGCTTGTAAGTGCAGGTTCCTGGACCCCTTCAGACTGATTCAACTGGTCTGGGATGAGAACCTCATAATCTGCATTTTAAACGAATAGCCACCCCCCGACACTCCCACCTGCATTCTGATGCCAGCTGAGAAATTCTTCCCCAACTCTGCTGTCTCTGTAGTGTAGCTTCCTGAACATTTTGTCACATTTCTGACCAAATTAGTACAACTAGTTAGGGAGCCTCTGTGGAGCGTATTATTAATACTTTTGTTCTGTTTGTAATTTAATAAAAAACATGTTTCCTTCTTTCCCATAGCATAAGTAAAATATAATAAGCATACCTTTAGTGGAGCAAGGAGCTACAAAACCCACCCCCACCAATTAAGGATGAGGACTTTAGTATTTCTAACCTCCTTAGAAATTTTGCATATCAAAGGATTCTTTAATAGTAGGTATAGTTGAAGAAAGATAACACCATCTGCTGATCCAACACTTTTATTTCAGTGTGGTGATTGTCCATACTAGTAGAGATTCCCTTTCTTTGGTCTGCTGACATCGCGGAGGCAGCCAGGGGGCCATGGACATTTGCACGTTCCTGGTATTGTTTGTAGTCTCAGAACAATGAGTTTTCTCTACCCAGAGGTACTGGTCTTCACAAATGTAGACACTGTTGTGATAAATAAAATACTAATATATTTTTAAACACTTCATAAAAATTCTTATAGCTTTTTTGTCAAGATATATGTTTTTAATCAGCACATATTAAAAATACTATAGTTGTCATGTAAACATTCTTCATTCACCGGGTGAAGATCATTCACATAGGAGACCAACTATTGTAAATCATTCATTTTGCAAATGCCTTCAATATTCCAGACGCTATTCTGTGCTCTAAAACTGAGACTGAATGTAAACATTCTTCCACAAGATTTTGTATGTTTTCTTATTAAAGATCCATGTATGCTAAAACTCTTACCTGTTATAAGGGTTGAGAGTTATTTATTCTTATAATTGTACCCAGCTGATTAGGAAAAATATGTAATTATTTCTCAAATAAAAAGCCACAAAGTAGAACATGTATTCATATTTCTTTTCACTTAGTTGCAATGTTTGCAACTATCCTCTAGTTGTATTTTGTTCAAGTTGTATGTCTCTGTGGCAAGCCATATAAAAACACAGCAGTGATTTATGTAATTCTGATTTACTTAAATTTGAAATTAGGTGTTTTCTCTCCTTTCTTCTCTTCTGTCTGTGACCCTCACTCAACCCCTCCCCAGTCAGCCAGGATTAGCTGTCACAGAGCCGGCTATGTAGCTATTTTCTTACACAAGGTGGTATAATAGTGCCCACACTTTGGGAAATAATTGAAGAGATGAATGTTAATTAAGACACATATTGTCATGTTCCAAATCTGCAGAGTCGAATGGATCCTCATATTGTTTCCAACGTCTTTTAGTTTATATGGGCATCAGACGACTCATAAAACAAAACACAGTACTTCTTATTATTGTTGCTACTGAAAGAAATGCTTTCAAGAGACTCCTCTATGGGGTAAACTTTCTAACACCGCAGATCTTGACTGCTGTACTTGAGCTTATTTGGGGCATGCTATTGGTGGGCCTATGGGAAGCAGAGAAGGGAGTTTGAGCAGTGTCAAGATTTATGGGGAGGCAGTAATGAGCCTCTACTGAATGCTAATTACGGGAGAGTTGTTCAGGGAGACTGTGCAACAACTGTTGGTTTGTGGTAAATTAGTCACTAGCTCTATTGAGATGGACTGAAAGTTTAGATCAGAGCTATAAAGGCGCCAAAATCCTGATGATTGACGGCCAGACTTGGTGACAATTTAGGAAAATACCTCAGTTGTGCTAAACACAAGTCGTAGGTGACTTTGCATGAATCTAATGAGATGGGTACAATTCTCTGTAAAAGTGAAAGCTTCCAACCACGTTAGGCTTGAAAAGGACAGCGAGCCCGGATTGGTAAATGAATTATCGGAGCTGTTTTGGCTCTTAGATCCGACAATCTGCCCAAGCTGCCAGGCGTCTGAAAGAAGAGATTGCTCTGGAAAGAGCCCTATCCCGAGCCTGAGAGCCTTTCTTTGCCTGCGGACGCAGCTTTCTGGCTGTCCACCCGCATAAACTTCAACCTTTATCTGACGCGGCACAGGGCGGCTTTTCTGAGAAGGGATACTCTGGCTCCAGAGCAAAACCAGCGCGGCCCTTGGAGGCTTTTCTTGAATCCCAGGCAGCTCCTTTCAGTCCCCAGTTGCTTTCCTCCTTCATTTCCATTTCCAGGAACACGAAAAGGAGAGTTAATGATTCATTTGCTCCCGGTGCCCTTTTGAATAAAGTGGACTGCGATGTTTCAGCGAGACTCTGGGCTCCCGCCTCCCTCTTCTACTTCCCCAGTTTGGCTTTAATATTTACAGCCTGCCTGTCGGTCTGCATGCCCGAACGCCCGAAGGAAGCAAAACATTTATTGCCTCTCTCTCCGGTGTTGGGAGCTGTTTCATCCAGCCTCATTCCTTCTTTTGACATCACACGGGGAGGCTTGCCTCCTGGCTGGGGACGCCCCGGAGTGCTTCCTGAGTCTCTGCGCTTTAATCGGCTGATTTCGCCAGAACAAAAAGATGGATTCTGACTCCGACTCACCTTTTAACTACTCCTGGCCTTCCTTTCCCAAAATGAAGATTCGGCGAAGGGCATCCAAACAAGGTAGATCACGGTATCTTTTCTTTCCCCCAGAGCCAAACTAGACATTTTCATATTCTTACCTTGCTTTTCCTCATTTCTTTGCCAGGCTGTTTTCTGATGAAGTACGTGTTTATACACGTCTTTATAAAACTCTCATTATATAGATACTTTAGGTATAGATTTTGGAGGCGAACCTACTACTCATTCTTCACTTTGAATCTACCTTTGTGTTTCTGTGTACATGCAGTGCTCTTTAAAAAAAAAAAAAACAAACAAAAAAATGGGAGTTTAGTACAAGGTAAATGTTTTGGGTTCACTTAATCAGAGTTACCTTGGAGTTACCTTGACAATAAAGAGTCCTGTTGATTTAAACATGTGCAGTCTTTGTGGGATTTGCAAAGAACTATGCATGTGTTTTAAACCAAGTTTCTGCTTCTTTTGTTTTAGTTTTTGAGTGTGCATTAACTTTAAAAAATAATTTGTACCTAAGAAAATTGCTCTTTCTATTTTATACTATTTTAGTGATTTATGGATATTATAAAGAAAGGATTTAAAAGATAATTTCAACACAAAAGCCTGTATATTTTAAGGAAATACAGTCATATTAATAAAGTTTACTAAAAATAATTATTAAGTATGCAAAAATAATTTACTGCCAAAGGAAGAAGAGCCATTTATCTGCAGCGTGCTTACTAATGGAGTGGGTTTACATTGCTTATTCCCTCTTACTTGCAACCCACTCTTGTGGTGTGGGTCATGGAAACCAAGGGGCAAGTTGGTGTTGGGGTACAGTGATGGTGTCCTGAGTACCTGCTGCATTGTCCTTGGCTGGGCTTAGCAGGTGGTAATTGTTGCCTTCTGAGGTTTGAAAAAGTAAGAAAAGTAGTGAGTAACCCTTTCTATCTCCTGTGCAGAGATTTATGTGGTTATGTTTTTAATGCAGGAAGAAAAGGAACATTTTCATGAGCTTACAAGCAGAAAAGGTGTTTGTGAAAGCGAGTTAGTTCTCTTGGCAGCATTGTCCTGGGAGCATACCTCTTCTATAGAGTGACTTACCTTAGCACCCTACGCTTTGCCCAGAGAAAGACGGGCTCTAGAAGTTGTCAACATATGTGGTTATTTAGGAGGAAGGATCTTCTTCCTTCCTCCTAAATAAAATATAGTGTGTATTTGCTTGTTTGCTGTCCAGCTGGGATCAAGGCCAACCCTAGGAATAAGATGAGTTGACCACTTA
>NW_012155284.1:8529137-8531270 GCF_000956105.1 Propithecus coquereli | reverse complement strand
CTGGGGCAGAGAACAGCAAGGAGGCCAGTGTGGCTGGAGTAGAGCAGCAGGCAGGGCTGCAGAGAGGCTGGGTGAGGGTGGAGGAGGGGCAGGCTATGGCAGGCCCTGTAAGTCATGGTAAAGTTTGGCTTGGGGAAGCCGTTGGAGAATTTTGAAGAGGTGTGACATGATTTGATTTCCTTTGTGAAAGGGTTGTGTTGTCCGTGTTGTGAAGAACAGGCCATGGAGGGCCAAGAATGGAAGCAGGGAGACCAGTTAGGAGACTGTTGCCATAGTCTAGGAAGAAGACCGGGGTGGCTTGTCTTGGCTGGCAGTGGAGCTGATGAGAAAAGGTCAGATTCTGAATCTTGAGGGGGAATCAAGAGTTCAGTTTTGGATCTGTGGTGCTTGGCATGACTGCTGGACAACTGAGTGGAGAAGTCAAGGAGATAGCCGTGACTCAGGGAAGAGGTCTGGACTGTAGATGAAAATTTGAGAGTCACCATCGTATGATGGTGTGTGATGCCATGTAGTCAGAGAATGAGTGGGGAGAGAGAAGCGGCTTGAGTATTGACGCCAGAGCAATGCAACCTGCCCAAATCCGGAAGATGAGGAGGAACCAGTCACAGGGACTGAGAAAGAAGGGCCGGTATGGCGGGAGGAGAACCGAGAGCAAGTGTGACCTGGAGGCTAAGGACGGGAAGAGAGCCATGAGCTGTAGGAAACTCTGCAGTGGGTCACAGAGGTTGACACTGAGAACTGATCCTAAGTTCTGCCATAGGAGGGTCATTGATGACCACGAGGGGCACTGTTTCAATGGATGGTGGGAACCGAACCTTAAAATAAATCTTACCCGTTTTGTTGTGGTCTGTCATTTGCAATCAATTGTTCTGCTGTTTTCATAAAGTTTTAGATTTAAAACAATATGTGATGGATGAATGAATGAAACCAATCTGCTCGGCCACGGTTAAGAGATTTCTGGACTGAGAGGCCTTCACCTGACTTTTGCAGGTGAGAGTTTGGCACACACAGTGGGCCAAACGAGGTCAGCAGCAGGTTTGCAGAAAACTGCCTTAGCCGGATTTGTTTATGTTTGGGTGTGAGTCTCTTACATAACCAGTAAAGTAGGCCGCGTTTTCCTTTAGCTACAAGGCCCTTAGCTTCTTGAGGGAGAGCTGGGTTTCATTAGAAATAGGTTGCAGAGGTCCTAGGCTGGTCTGTTTCTTGCTGGATTTGGGGTAGTTGTGAATGTCAGGGGGAAGGAAGGCATTGTAGCTGCCTTCCCCTTCCCCCTTGCTAGTTCCAATTCCCCTGCTTTCTGTAGGTGAAATATATTTACTTTCAGTTGTCTCCTATGTCATCCAACTAGAGCCTCTAGCAAGGACATGCTGATGAAAATTTTGGCTTCAGGGAGCTCTTGTAGAGTCACCTAGATCACATTACAGAACAATGAAACTAATGGGCAAGGGAGAGCTAGGAATCCCCTCGGAGTTACTGTTTATCCTCCAGGCACTCTGCAGCGAGAAGCTGGCCCCCGTCCACTTCGTCATGTTAGGACATCTTAGTTTCTGAAATCCTCCCTTTGTTCTTGAGAAACGCTGTCTCTGATTGTCTGAATTTATTCTTTGTTCGTCCCGTGGTTATAATCCCTCTCATTTCATGAGATCTCATCCTTAAATCATTGGAGGTAAATCCTATGGGCAGTTTAACGGCTTTTCTTTTCTCTTCACATTTTATGTTTTCAGTTACCATGTCCAGGATAGACTTTTCAAAATTTCTTAACATGAGCTAAGTCTGAAATAAAAGTTACAACATTTTAAATGCTTGTTGTGAAGCAAATGGAATGTTTTGTGTGTGCCAGTGGCCTTGGGTTGTTTTTAAACATGTAAAGTTATAGCCAAGGTTGAAATTATTTTTTTAAAAGAATCAGAACCACATGAAAGTATCAAAACTGTACAACCTCATTTACTTTTATAATAATTACAAGCATTTACATAGTGCTTACTATGTGTCTGATTCTGCTCTAATCACTTAAAATATTAACTCATTTAATTCTCATAACAACCCTATGAGCTACATATGTTATTGCCCTTATTTTTACAGATCAGGAAATGGAGCACAGAGAGGTTAAGTAACTTACCCAAGGTCACACAG
>NW_012155284.1:8527053-8529087 GCF_000956105.1 Propithecus coquereli | reverse complement strand
AGTATCTTGAATGTTGCTGTGTTGTTAAACAAAATGAAATGATGTATTTACTGTTTTATGAATGTTTTCTCAGCAAGGCTCACTCTGTCATATCCCAGCAGCAAATTGCCAGGGGTGAATAACACAGGCCCAGGAAGTAGGCAAACATACCTAGGTACAAGTCACATGGTAACATGTTAATGAGACTTCTTAATGGAAAAATACCAGACATTGCTCAAATACCATTTTCTTTGGTTCAAAATAGGATATTTGCTAACCCCAATTATTAAATAAAGTACTTTGAACTACTCTATCAGACTGTCATTTATTATTTGTGTGACCTTGGGAAGTTACTTAAATAGCACCGCAGTTTCCTCATCTGTAAAATAGAAGCAAAATGGAAATAATAAATAATACAGGTCAAAGGGTTGTTTGGGGGATGAAAGGAATTAATATGTATTAACCAGATAGTGCCTGGTTCATACTCAGCACCATGTTTATGTTAGTTATCATAGTAGGAGTATCCAGTATGATTACCCAATAGATAGCAGGTGTTCAATAGATGCTGATACTTTTGCAAATCTGCCTGATCACCCCATTTTTCCTTTAGCAAAAGGGTAGCCCATCTGATGTTTTAAATGAAGGGATTAAACACTAATATTCTTGGGCCACTGCTACCAGAGGGCACAGGAACTTCCTGGCATTGTGTTTGGCATCAACAAAATCTTTTTTTTAGCTTAGATTCCAACAAGGAAGTTATTTATCCTCCCATGAGGAGCAAAATAAAACTCTTTATCACCAGAGTGTGGTAGCTAACACAGGACAAAATACAGAGGAAGCAGGCAGGAAGAGCTCACAGAAGAAGGAAAGGCTCTTAGCTGTGGCAGGGGACCTCTTGGAGAATAGACAGTTATGACTGTGCTTTGAGGATGTTTCTAAGAGTTGCTGATGGCAGCTGAGGGTTCTAGGCTGGGTCCAGCAGGTCACACAGTGCCTGGCAATCAGTAGATGCTGAGTAAATGCTGAAAAAAAAGAATGAATGAATGGGTGAGTGAAGGAATGAATGAATGAATAAGATAAGAACATGACACTCCCATCACAACTTGGAGTAGAGCAAGAACAGCAGGGCCAAACACAAGAAAACCTCCAGATCTGAGAAAGCATTCCAGACTTGAAGAGAATATTCTCCTAGTTGTACCTAGTGCGAGGTTTCTGTTCTTTTCTTGTGACAAGTTATTCATTCCTTCAGTGAATATTTATTGAGTATCTGCTAGCCGTCTGTGCCTGGCATGGTTCTAGGCACTGGGGGCAGAGTGAACAAGACATTCCAAGTTGCTGTTCTCATGGAGCTTACGGTCTAGTAGAAGGAAACAGACATATACAATCAGCAAATCGGTAATATGCTCAGTGATGATAAGTAGCATAAGGGAAAATAAAACAGGGTTAGGGGGTTGACATTTTACGTATCATGGTCAAGGACAGCCTCTTTGATAAGATAACATTTGACCAGAGACCTTAAAAAAGTGAGGACGCAAGGCATCTGGATATGCAGGGGAAGAGCTGTGGTGGTAGAGGCGGCAGCAAGTGCAGATGTGCTGGGGCAGAGAACAGCAAGGAGGCCAGTGTGGCTGGAGTAGAGCAGCAGGCAGGGCTGCAGAGAGGCTGGGTGAGGGTGGAGGAGGGGCAGGCTATGGCAGGCCCTGTAAGTCATGGTAAAGTTTGGCTTGGGGAAGCCGTTGGAGAATTTTGAAGAGGTGTGACATGATTTGATTTCCTTTGTGAAAGGGTTGTGTTGTCCGTGTTGTGAAGAACAGGCCATGGAGGGCCAAGAATGGAAGCAGGGAGACCAGTTAGGAGACAGTTGCCATAGTCTAGGAAGAAGACCGGGGTGGCTTGTCTTGGCTGGCAGTGGAGCTGATGAGAAAAGGTCAGATTCTGAATCTTGAGGGGGAATCAAGAGTTCAGTTTTGGATCTGTGGTGCTTGGCATGACTGCTGGACAACTGAGTGGAGAAGTCAAGGAGATAGCCGTGACTCAGGGAAGAGGTCTGGACTG
>NW_012155284.1:8525260-8527003 GCF_000956105.1 Propithecus coquereli | reverse complement strand
GAACAACTTGGAGGAATGCCAGAGTCCTGGGCTTTCATCATTCATTCATTCAAAATGTATTTGTTGAGGAACACAAAAAATAAGTGAAAGAATGTACATTTCCATGGACAATTCTCTATTTTGCTAGCATAGTTGTTTGTTTATAGTAGAACTCTTTTGAGGATGTTTAGTAGGGTGAATGTGAGGCTCTATATATGGTCGTTGGCGAACTGGAGCTCCTCATGACTTTTGAAATGAACAAGATCATTTTTGTGTGCCAATGTCTTTCCACAAGATTATGCAGGATTTGAATTATTCATGGAGTCCTTTGTGATGATGACGTATGGAGGGATCTTCCTTATCAGTTTGTTTATATTTTTAGAGTCACTTGAAGTGGTCTCGTCAAAGTCCTGCCACTTTATTTGAGGTTTTTCAGTTCTATCCTGGTGTTTGTATAATGTGTTAGTTTTTTTCCCCTCAGTTTGCCAATTTTTCCTTTACGTGGACTAATTTGCTTTAGGTCTTGGAGAAATGCGTAAAAAAAAAAAAAAAAGAAAGAGAAAGGAATTGTTGATTAAATCTAATCACACCAAAGTCCACACACCACACATGACTGAATATCTACTTGATTGCTTGGAGGAAGCAAGAGCAGAAAAAAGTTATTTACACATTTGAGAGTCCTTTTCCAAACACGAACATAATACTCTCGAAGGCTATCTTGTGCTACTACAATTAGGAAGGAGGACTTGGAAAGATTTGGGGGAAAATTGTTTTTGTTCTCAGAGGACTATATTTTCTCCCCATCCTTACTTCCCTCTGTGTCTCTCATGTATTATAAGGGAAAAGGCTTGTTTTCTTCCTCAATAATTTTGAACATTAAGTCTTTAAAAACAACAGAATAGGACTTTTTTTAGGATCTGGTTTTAGGAAACCCGGTTTTCCTTGATATTTAGAAGGGGGTTTAAACTGTGCTCTTCCAAGTGAGAGGGCTGGAGCAGCAGCTCTCACTCCTGGCACCTCTGAAATCCATTGGCTTCTGTGTCCTACTGTTATTATGGTTAACAGAACTGGCCTGAGAGCCCTGATCTTTCCCCAGGGCTCACTTTTGTTTTCAAAGGCTCCCAGGAAGGTGAGGCAAGTTCTGAGGGTGAATTGGGTGTTTGGGTTGATGTTAATGACTTTCTAGTTTGGTGACCAAAGGTTCCTTGAGTTCCCTCAGACACGTTTTCATACAGACTAAAATTTACGGAGTTACTTTAGCTTACAAGTGACCCACAGGAAATTCCTGAGTTGAGGATAATTTTGGAATTCAGACGAATCCTCTTTGTAACCTCAGGTCCAGCTCAGAAGAGTGAGGCCAAGAGATTTTTCCTGGCTAAGACGAATATCAGGAAAATCCTAAGGGAACCTTAGAGGAGGTATAGGCAAGGAGGTGAATGATGGTTTACCTCTGAAAATGTTCACATTCACTGCAAAGGTAGGTTTTTTTCTTTCTTCTGGGTCACGCTAAGACCATTGGTGAAAAGGGCTTTCTGTAAATTCCAGAACTTGGCAAAGGTCCATTTGAATTTGGGACTTGGGGGATAAGGTCCTGCAGTGAGCAAGGTGGGCTTTGGGCCCTGCCACCACTGTGCTTGCATCCCTGTTCAGTCCTAATCACCTAGACAGGTCAATCGCTTTCTCTGGTTAGCTTTCTTGTCTACAAAATGAATATGATAATACCTCATGTGATTATGGAGAGTAGAATTGGCAGATGGCTAAAAA
>NW_012155284.1:8522822-8525210 GCF_000956105.1 Propithecus coquereli | reverse complement strand
GTCTAGAAACTCTCCAAAGAATGCCTTAATGTCATAAGAGGAATAAGTCACTACAGAAATCCTTATTAAGGAAGAGAAACATTTTCCTAAAGGTGATATAATCTGCTAAAATGTTTTTGGCTCTCAATGAAGATATGTGTTTAACTTCATACAGAGTGGTTTCAATTCCAGACTCTGCCTAGGGTTTTACGTTTGTCAGCAGAGGAAAGGAGGCCCATTGCCAATCCTTTGCCAAACAACACAGCTTCATACCCCTCGTGGCTCCATTTAGTTAAACAAATACTTTGCCAAATTTATGAACGTAATTTTTGCTTTACTTTTGGCTAGCTCAAATACTTGGGCAAGGTATTTTTCTCCATTAATCTCTGTAGTAGCAGATGGTATTATAATTTATTATCTTCCTGTTCAAGGGACTCCTCCCTACCACTCCTGGTTTAGGGAAGGGACTAATGGTTGTTTATTCAGATACATTAATTAAGGAAGGTAGAAAGTGATTGAGTCCCATAGGAGAGATCAGGCCAAATTACTGTCAAAGTTCAAGGCAAAGACACCAGTTCAAGATGGCAGCATCATGAAAGGGATGTCACTTCAATAGCCTGTGGTGAGCTGGTGGGGTTTTAACAGGCAGGGTGTTCCCTCTGAGCAAATGGGCAGAGTCAGATGTACATAAAATGTGTGTGACAGAAAATATCCTAGTCTTGTGAGCTATAGATTCATGGGGATACAGAAATGTAGAGTGGTGCCAGTGTTGCATTGGTCTGGATAGTTAGCTTTGTCTGCTTAGCATCTTTCTTCCCTTTGTTCTTTAAGGGATGGCTCCTCCACTGCTCTGGCCATAGGTCTAAATGATGCTGCCCACTTCCCATGTGACCTTGTCTTCCTGGGTGCAGCGGGATGGGTACCCCACCCAGACTGGGCCAATCACAGCACTCCTACTTCCTGGCGACAATGATTGGTCCAGGATGGGCTCATGATCCAAGTGTGGCCAATCAGAATCCTCCCTTGGGATTTTTCAAACTGGAATAAGGAGGGAGATGTCTTCCTTCTTGGGTGGCAGTGCTGGAAAGATTGGAGTGGAAACCATTTATTGGAAGAAACACGTCTGTAGTAGGAGGAAAAACTACAAACATGTAAAGAGAAGTAAATGAGTGACAGGATCCTGCCTAGGTTCCTACCTCTCAAGCCTTGGATGCTAGATTCTTTTAGTTCTATGAGCTGCCCTCACATACCTTCAATAAATCTCCTCCCTCCCTCTTATTTTTGTTTTAGCAAATTCAGGTAAATATTTCTTCCACTTCCAACTAGAAATCTCCAACTTGTCCTTCAAAATGTAGCTTCAGGGTTCCTATTCCAGGAGGCCTTCCCTGAATTCCCTCAGAGTTCAGAATTATATCCTTGGTGCCACTTTGCCTTGTGTATATTTTTATGATAGCCCCTCTCCTTACTGTGTCACAGCTGCTATTTAACATCTGCACCCTAAGACGCTGAATTCCATGAAGATGGAGACTGACTGCCCCATCATCACATCTCCAGCGCCTGGATCACAGAAAGTAGGCAGTAAATATTGAAAGTGTACTATGGCACAAATTTGCCCACTCTACACCCAGATACTCCTCTTCTTTGCCAAGCTGGTATTGAATGTGATTTCCTGGTGAGGGTGGAGAGCAGTTGGTAGTGGGGTGGTGTGGGGGGAGCTGTGCTTCTTGAATCCACACAGTGCCTTCTGGGTCCTCCTGGGCTCTCCTGTGGTTTGACTGACCCGGCACTTCCCTGAGGCATGCCTGCTTTCCTACTGGGTGTTCTGGCATCTGTGACCAAGGCTGGGATCCTGGTGTTGGTCAAGACCTGGCGATTCTCCTGGTCTCACCCTGACTTGGCCTCACCCTAGCTCTTACATTACAGAAACCTTGGCCACTGGTTCAGATGTTTCCCCTAGAAACATCTGCCATAGAGTCTGTTTCTTTGCACAATGGTGGGCCCTGTGGCAGGCCATGGGTGCTCAACTCAGCCACTTCCTGTTCTTCTCAGAGGCCTTGGGGTCTTAGGGATCCCATTCTCACCACAGGCACCTGAGAGCAGCCCAGGAAGGCCGCACCTGGCCCTGCTGCCTGACTTCGCCCTCCCACCCAGTGCACTTGGTGGGGGTTATCATGATCCTGCAAAGTGAGCTCCCAACTTACTTACACTGACCCCCACAAACAGGGAAATCAGTTGTCTTATCCATTTGATCTCCAGTGTCCCTGACAATGGCAAGTCCTGGTTATGAATTTTAACCAATTCCATATCCATCTCTCATCCATCCCCACCTACCAGAGGTATCTCAGAATCACCTAAGATGATGGAACAGGATTCAGGAATTAAGTAGAGTTTCTGAACCAAAGGAAACTC
>NW_012155284.1:8508186-8511587 GCF_000956105.1 Propithecus coquereli | reverse complement strand
GACTTTGGAGTGAATATTATTAGTTCTGGTACATCGAGAGCTTCTTGAGGGCAGGTACCCTTCTGTAAGACTACCAAATCTCTGTGCTAATTCTAACCCACTTAAACTTGGGGAGTAATCTGCTTTATTTATTTTTGTATTGTCCAACTGAGTGCCTGGATGCCAATGTGGTAGGGGCCTGGGCAGCTTAACAACCTGGAGAGATGTGGGATTAATGATTAGGAGGCCAGTGGAGAACCTTGAGAGTCCATTGCAGCTGGAGGGAATGCATTAATCACCCTCTCGTTTTAAACCTGAAGTTGGAGCACGGCCAGTATGAGCTACAACAGAAAGTCATAACATAGCTATGTATAAATTAAACTCGATTCAAGTGAAAGCAGGTACCTGGGATATGAAAATGATTAACTATTTGCCTCTAATAAACAAAAGACAAGTGAAAATAAGGTTGGTAGCAGAGAGTTGGGGATTGTCAGACCGTGTTCCATGCTTGCTTTCTTTATTAAATGATGGTGGCGTATTTGTGAAGAGCAGGTTTGGTCGTGCTGTAACGTAAACTGGACGGAGTTTCAGAACCACAGACCCTTACAGCCAAAGGGGCCATTGAAATCACCTGGTCCAGTCACCTCATTTTATAGATGAGGACAAGAAGACCCAAAGAGGTGATATGAGGGGGAATTATTCACATGTTTAACAAGCCTTTCCAGGTGCCAGGCACTGTTGCAGAGGGTGGGTGATGTGCTGACCCTGACGGAAGCTGTCCCTGCTTACAGGGATCTTAGCATCGGAACTAATCTCCCAGGGCCCTGACATGCCACCTCCATATAGTGGAAGAAATACCAAATAACCTGATTTTTCAGCTTGATGGCAAATTTGTGAAGAACTATGGTCTCTTGTCTCTTAGAGGATGATATAAGTATTTTAGTCAGTCTTCAAAACTAAAGTGGCTTGAATTTCTTCTGCACTCTCTCCTTCCTTCTAATCATCAGCAACATCATTCTCAGATGTAGGCTCAAGTCACCTGGGAAATCACGAAGGAGGTTTTGAGGGCTTGGAATTTCCGGCTTATTGGCAAACCTCTCTTGTATTTGGTGAGAACTATTCTCTTTTATTCTCTCTTATTCTTCCCTTGTCTTGACCACACCCCTTGCTAGTATTCCTTTGTTTTAATATCTGCTACTGTTTTGGCTTTCACTGTTCTTTGAAAGACACCCAGACACATGTACCTTACTGGCTTAGGGAATGATGCGAAAATTTAGAGGATTTGATAATAAGAGGAAAACAGCATTAGCAGAAACCCACCAATACTGTATTTCAACTAAAAAGTATATCTAGTATTTTCTTATTCTCATGCCTTCAGAAGGAAGAGAAAAACATGTAACTTAAAGCAGTGACTTTGGAAATCCCTTCCCCCTACGCACAGATAGAGAACTTGAACACATCATCTCAGTTTCTAGAGGGGAGTGTGACGAAAGCAGTTAAAGCCCTACTGCCCAAAATGTACTCTGGGCTTCTCAGTAGTTGGCTTGGTTATTTCCTAGGCAGCCCTTAGGACAGGCTGTGCTGGGAGCCTAGTGGTTAATGATTGGAGTGGGCCAGAATCCACTTCCGTTCCGCTTCAAGGGCTCCAGGAATGCCTGGATTTTTGTTTTGTTGTTTTCAGTAGGAGCTTCAACTAAGAAATTTAATGTTTATTAATCAATGATTTAAAAATATAGAGACTGGACTTTACCTAAGGTTCTCATAATTATCATTCAGTCTTTAAAATCCATACTTTAATACAAATCAGGCTCCAGGAAATGTTGAAATATTCTTTTCTTCGTGCCTTTATCCGCTTATGCAATGTCTCTCATTCTCTCCTACTCCAGCTCATATCATATGCCTTTCCAGTGGCACATAGTGTGAAGAACTGCTTTTTCCCCTCTTTTTTCTTTTTGCTGTTGCAGAACCAGTCCACAGTTGCCAAAGGAGAGGCAATGCATATCAGAAAGCTTGACAACCTTGGGAGCTTGGCAACAAATTTTTTGTAGTCATAGTGAAAATTCTGAATATTTATGTGATACTTTATTAACTACTGTTAACTACTATAGTAAGTGCTTTACATATATGATACCTGATTCTGAAAATAACTCTGTGATATAGATATTATCTCTGCTTTATAGGTGAAGAAACTGAGGCTTAGAGAGTCTTAAAGTTAGTCCCAAGGCCATACCAGGAAATGCAGGGAATGGTAACTTTGGTAGAATAAGGAAGGAGAATGACATATGAATAAAGTGTTTTTCACATGTGTCGTCCTGTAAAAGACCTGCATGTTAGATGTGATTGTCATCTTTATTTATTAGTTTGGGACTTGAGGCTCAGAGGGGAGAAATGAGTTGCCCAAGATCAAAGCCAATAAATGGCAGAGGCAGGCCAAGAACCAGGACACTCGATTTGAGATGTTTTGCTCTTCCCGGTATGTTTTACCACCTCTTAGTAGAGGTGAGGGATGGTGAACTTCAGTGGGTAGCTACCTTGGGTTCAAAAGGTGCCACTGTGC
Source organism: Propithecus coquereli (assembly GCF_000956105.1). Lineage (NCBI taxonomy): Eukaryota > Metazoa > Chordata > Mammalia > Primates > Indriidae > Propithecus > Propithecus coquereli. The sequence goes on along the minus strand of NW_012155284.1, from coordinate 8,509,051 downwards.
CTCACCATCTTAGCTTCTTCCTCTCTTTTCTGAATCTCTCCTAAGAAGAGAGGTGACAGGGGACACTCTGGAGGAGCAAGATGGGAGGGCTGTTTTTTCACCTTGATCCCTTCCCCCTACACACAGATAGAGAACTTGCACACATCATTGGGCTGGGCTTGGGAATGGATGCACAGATGTCTGGAGTGCTGGTTTGGTGGCTTAGCAGAGGAAGAGGCAGGACAAACAGAAAAGAGTGGGCTTGGGGAGCTTTCAGTGTGTCCTGGAAAGTTCATGGTTTTTCCCAGACAGAGAAAGAGTTAGAGAGACTGGGCATGCTGGGAATGGAGATGAGGATCACAAGACCAGTGTTTTGGCCTTTTACATGAGCTCATTTAGTGCTTGGAGGGCAGGTTCCTAATCTGAAAAATAATCCTTGACACAGTAAATATCGAGAGGTATGATGACATTTCAGAAGTTTTAATGATAATTTTTAAAGGTGAGTTACTTTTATCTCATGGGCTTTCTCATTCTTTTCCTCTTTGCCTTCCTCCCATTCATGAAGTTTCATTGAATATACACATGCACACGGTCTAGAAACTCTCCAAAGAATGCCTTAATGTCATAAGAGGAATAAGTCACTACAGAAATCCTTATTAAGGAAGAGAAACATTTTCCTAAAGGTGATATAATCTGCTAAAATGTTTTTGGCTCTCAATGAAGATATGTGTTTAACTTCATACAGAGTGGTTTCAATTCCAGACTCTGCCTAGGGTTTTACGTTTGTCAGCAGAGGAAAGGAGGCCCATTGCCAATCCTTTGCCAAACAACACAGCTTCATACCCCTCGTGGCTCCATTTAGTTAAACAAATACTTTGCCAAATTT
>NW_012155284.1:8490867-8496526 GCF_000956105.1 Propithecus coquereli | reverse complement strand
TATGGGTTTACCAAATATTAGAAATCAATGCTACCAACAGAATTGTCAAGTTAACTTTTTGCAAAGAAAAAACTTTTTATAAGACAGCATTAATTTAAGACAAAGAGCTGGTATTCTTACTGCATTATTTCTATATGTTCTTTGAAAAAGGACCTAAAAAGCATTTTTGGAGGGCAATAATTTTTCACTTAATTTACTTCTAAAATAGTTACATATGGAAGTTATAACATCATATTTCTTGAAAATCTTGAGAAGATCAATCTTTTTCTTAAAAAAAAAAATGTAACCATTAGAGCTTTTTCTTTGAATGGGCTGAAACATAGTAGAGCAATTAGCCACTTTAATATAAGTAGCTGCTGTTTATTTGAATATACTCTTGAAAGCCTATTTTCTTTTCCCAATCAGCCCTATTCTGCTGGTTTGAAGCCCATTATTTGCAGTGACCGGTGTTGAAGTTACTAAAGGAGTGACGGTCCTATTCGTCTGTGTCATTTTCTGGTTTGTCAGTCTGTATTTGCGTCTAGATCCTATTGTCTTGACCTGTCCTTTGACGAGTGGAGGCTATGGGTGCTCCAGAGAAATACTCAAAGGGACTTCTGTGCCAATTTTATAAATAGTAGCAGCAAGTGACCCACTAAGTTTACATGGCCGGTTCCGGGTGACAGAACTAGAGAGGAGACAGATTTTCCCCCTTCACTGCTGTGTCATGCTCTTGCAGCCGTGTCCCACATGATTTTCTGTCTCAGTGGAGTCATTTCCTGAATGACAGGATTGTGACATATGGCGAGGCCACTTTTCCAGAGTTTAGGGTGGATTCCTCTGGGAACAGTCCATCTTGGAGATGGCCAACATAACACTAGATGACAATGAATAATAGAGTCAGGCAAATATTTCCTTTTCACTTTTCTTTTGATCTTTCTGTTGATTGAAGGAGCGTCTTGGTGTGGTACCCCTGCATTTGTAACACTTCTTGAATCCTTCAGAATTTCCCTTTATAACAAAGAGAGAACAGGCCTCTTAGACTCCAGCTTTGATAGGCAACGTATTTAGTTAGAATTTAATTTCATTGTGTTAATACCTATAGTTTCCTTCTACTTTTGACAGGGAATACTGGCTTTCTATGTACAGTAGGAATAAAGTAATTCTTAATATTAAAGGTATTTCTGGGGTAATCATTCTGTGATTCCCCTGAGCTATGCACATTAAAATAAAATTTTGTATGTCTTTTCTCCTATTAATCTGCTTTTGGCAGCTGGTTTTCAGCAAACCATCAAAGGGAAAAGGGGAAATGTTCTCTTGGCCCCCGTACTCTTTTATATCAGAAATACTTTCTCTACATCCCCCCAACTTGGGGAAGGGTACAAAATCCTCCTACGTTAGCAGTAATGACTCCCTCCCCAACCCTTCCTCTCCCTTTTATTCTTTCCTTCACACCTTTCTGCAATGGGATGGACCTAAATGGTCACTTGATCATAAAACTTTGAGCAAATCACAGCTTTCTGCATCCAGTTTTTTAAACTGTAAAACGAGGGGATTGAATTTACATGATGATTTTCTAAAGCTGCCCCAAGAAGCACATCTTGCTTCCTGATTATTTAAGTACTTCCCATGGCTTCTAACACAATGCAGCACTCAGTTGCTGTGTAACGGCACATAAAATGGGGTCTGAGTTTTCGGGCTGTCCGAGGTGACACTGCAGAGGAAACAGTAGGACTTAGCCCTCATCCTACTGATTCTACAAAGCCCTTTCTGTGATCCAGACCAGTGGACACGTGATGAGTTTTAAGGTGGACTTTTCAACATCCTATGTATGTCACCATCATTTTATAAAACGTGTATATGTATCTGCTGAAATTGTCCATTGTCATCTCAAGAATCAAGTGGTCTCCCAATCTGACATGAGTGTTAGAATTTCTGGAATTCACAGGGGTACCCGTAAAGAGCAGAGGCAGAACACAGTGAAGCAGGAAAGCCAGAGACGCACACAGACGGGAAAAAGAGTGGAGGGAAATAGGAAAATAGGATAAAGAAAGAGAAAGGGGAAAACAATTAAAAAAAAAATTAAAGGTATTTCTTAAATAAAAATATTTTTCAGAGAAAACAGGTCAGTCCATCTGAAGATGGGTACTAAAGAATATGATATAGATGACATGTAGATAGGACAAAATAGCGAATTTGCAGAGGAGTGATGAAAATTTGAGAGTGTTGATCTAATATCTGACATGGATAATTTTGTGCAGATCTACCATCTCTTCTTTGAAACTCTTGGGACAAGGTTTGTTATGGAATTCAGAATTTTCAGATCATTTTGGCATTGTACTTAATACTGTGTATGATATGACTCCTGTAGGAGATACTGGAACAATGCCATCATCAGGCATGTTAATATTTCTGCAGTAAAATATATGAACAGTCACACCAAGTGCAGTAAGAAAAAGACAATATGTGGTCCAATGTAGGCTCAAGTCAGATTTTGCCACCAAATATATTTTTAAGCCAAACTTATGGAAAAGTTTTGATTTTCAGAACTTTCTACATTTCAGAACTGCAGCTAAGAGATTGTGGACCTGTCATTGTAATTAAATTACAATATTTTCTAAAACCTTAATCAAATTAATCGTGGAGAAAACAAATTAGACCCCAGCTTGAATAAGTAACCAGACTCGGCTATCTTTTAGTTTATTTTACTGCTTGAATGTGATCTCAATATAGAATCGGACCTGCACATAGGGGCTGGGATGTTTGTTTGTGAAAGTTGAATCTAAGTGCCTTTTGTTAATGACTGTGTATAGGAAGATAGCAGTAGATTTTGGTCCTGCTTATCCTTGCAGCGAACGGTCAGTCTCGAACAGAGTTCTCTTTTGCTAGTTAAGAACATGGCTGTTGGTGACCGGGCAGTACATTTGCTGGCACCATACAATTTGGGGTAATATTTCACTTGATTCTGTTTTTAAAATGAAATCCATCAATTGTTTGCAATTGTCTTGCTGAGTATCTTGTTAGTTCTTAGTCTAATTATCAATGAAGTTTTAATTTGGCAGTGATTAAAAAGGAGCATGAATAGCCTCCCAAGTGTGGTGCAGAAATGCCAGGTGTTTTATAGTCTGCGAACCTAGGACTCTGCAGAGCAGCTAAGCTGGATTAATTACACTTCAGAGGACCATGTTGAGTTATTTATGATTGTTTTTAAAACATTATGTAAAATGACAAGTGAGCAAGTATTTTCTTCATAACTCATTGAAAGTGTTTTGTCAGGTTCTTGATTTATAACCTTTGGAACCTTGATTTTCTTTTGTGTAATTAGATGAAAATTGTATAGTAATTGATCATAAAGGTTATCCTTGTGAAGTAATTGTTGGCTTTGTCTATTATATTGCTAGCTATTTAAATAAGTTGATAAAAGAATACATCATGGATATAAGAAGAGAATGTTTTCCTTTTACATTGTGTATTTCCTCCAGAAGCTTAATAGAATCTCACTTGAGTGTTCTGTGGGTAAGAGGTGGATTTAGATGCAGTCTCTGAAACCAGAGCTATTTGGCTTGTATAATTCACACATCTTTGGACCTTTCATAATGTCAACTAAGACAGCAGTCCACAACCTTTTTGGCACCAGGGGCCGGTTTCATGAAAGACTATTTTTCCATGTACTGGGGATGGAGGTGTGGGGTGTCATTGGGGGTGGAGTGCAGAGCTAAGGTGGCGATGCGCAGCCTGTTCCCTAACAGGCCATGGACCGATAATGGGTTGGGGACCACAGATCTGGGACTTTCTAAGAAAGAATAAAATTTTTTGTTCATGGTACATCAGCCCAACAGTCATTAATCTTGTTTCATTTCCTAAAATCACTCCCAGATTTTATGATTTGGCATAGGCAAGACAGACAGTGGGACGTGCAGTTTCTCACGGAATAGTGGCAAACACCATCTCTTTTGTACCTACTCAAGAAAACTTACTGAAATGTAAGTGAGGATGGCATTTGCTATGGATGTAACAATGGAATCTACCCTGTTCAAAGTCATTTATGGATATTGATAATCTATTATAACACACTGTGACTGGTGTTAATAACCTTGTACCTCACACTGGACCTGGTTAAAAATCACTATTTATAATAATTATAACAAATATTATTGAGCACTTAGTGCCAGGCATCATAACCACATGAGGAGGAAAGGATAATGATAAGAATCAAGGCATTCTAGCTTGAGTATGCTTTATTACCATCGACTCTTCCTTCCCTGCAAATACAGTGACATCTCAACTCTCTGGGAGTCAACTTTGAGCAACTTCATCTCAACTTCATCTCTTTATTTGGAATAAAGCTGAGAACATGGAAGCAAGCAGAAACATTTCTGTAATTCAAATAGGCAACTCTCTGTGTAAGATTTTGCATGTTCAGCAGGCAGTATAGAGCCAGAACTGCTGGGCTTTGTACTCTCAGGTCCTTTAGCAAAGGGTCATTGAGTCTGAACATGTCAGTGGAACCTGAGAACCACGGTACGATCGCTAATGCTTCCAAGTTATTAATAAAGGGAGATGAAGTTTAATTTAATCTGTTAGAAATTGAAGGCCAATATCGAATTGATTTTACAAAGACCTCTAATGGGAAAATGGTGCTTGAAGTGGGCAAATATGTATCTATCTACAACTATTCATTCTACATGAAGGTTCTAAGTAACCAAGAAGACTTTGTTGTAGAAGAGAAAATACTTGCATGTGGTACTTAAAATGTGAAGACAGCAAAACGCCACCGTAAAAAATACTCTCTTGATTTTTTTCTTATGGTTTGACTAGGAAGGTAAAGCTTGACTGTAGAATAAATCCCTTCAACTTTATTTATCCTGTTTTTGTTTTCCTTCTAGACCGCTCCTTTGATGTCCTCAAAAAATCCAAGCATCCCCCAACGTTGCTTGCTGCAGGCCGGCTTTCTGACATGCTGAATGGAGGTGATGAGGTCTATGCTAACTGTATGGTGATCGATCAGGTAAGGCTCGACTGACGTTACAAGATGGATCGGTACCTCTCTCCAGAACCTGAACATGTGAGAAATATATTTGGCATCATTGTGTTCCTTTGAAAATGTCAGCCTGAGAGCAGCACAGGGCATGCTGCTGTGGAGTCTCATCCTGTGAGCATTTAACTTAGGTCCTAACTTCGGAATACAACACACCTTACCCTACCAACAAGCACCAGCAGGGAGGGGTCTTGAGACACTGCCAGATAAGAGGAGTGTGAGCTCTTCAGTGGGGCAAAAGAAGGAAATGACAACTGTACGACCAATATCTTCTCTGCAGCTTTTCACAAAAGTGTGTATGTGACTTGAGTAAGCAGTATTTGTATTCAAATCCAGAAAATGGTAACAAGAAAATGCTTGCTTCCAGCTCCATAGGATGCCGTCACCTAAATTACCTGTTTAATCCATACAACACGTCAATTAACATGTACTAAGGTTATAGAGCTTTAACATGAAAACAGAATAGTATCATGTTACAAGGAAGCTGGAGAGTTTTAGTACTTTCCACCTATTCCTTGATAGAGACTTGTGACTTAAATCTGATAAAAGCAGATGGTTTGAGTGTGTCAGCATCTACTTAACTTTTGTTCTTTTCTCTAGCTCAGTGATCCTCAAATTTTAGTATTTATAAAAATTAAAATA
>NW_012155284.1:8485926-8486747 GCF_000956105.1 Propithecus coquereli | reverse complement strand
TCAGTGTAATATAGTATTATATGATCCCTGTTATTAATGCTATTCCAGTGTCTGCATGAATAACAAGGACAATGTGAGGAGCCCAAATTCTATGTATTTAAAATAATTTATAGCAATATCTGCAAAAAATCTTATCTAATTTCCTTTGTTTCCCTCAACCTGGCACAGAAGCCAAAAAACATTGCTAGCTTTATGCTCTGCTGTTTCCCATTAATTCTCAAGGTTATCAACCTACCTGATGAGAAGATTCACATGATGGAAATCACTTTGAAAATTTCTGTCATATAAACTGCTTTTGCAAAAACGTTGTATTTAGGCATAATTTCAGTACAAAGAATCCCCATATATATCCTTTGCCCCAATTCCCATACCCAAAAGTTAATATTTTACCATATTTACTTTATTATTCTCTGAGAGTATATGTGTGTGCATGCAAATGGTTAAAATATGTATGTAAATATTTTTAACCATTTGAGAATAAACTGAAAATATAGTACCCCTTTACCCCTTAATCTTTCATGCTATATTTTCCTAAAAACATGGACATTCTTTTACATAAACATAGTATAGTAAATCGGGAAATTATCGTTGGTACAATACTGTTAACTATCTCCAGACCTTATTCAACTTTAGTCGGTTGTCTCAGTAATGTTTTTTGCAACATAATAAAATTCCATTGCATGAATTGCCTTTAATTGTCATGTCTCTTTAGTCTTCTTTAATCTGGGACATTGTCTCAGTCTTTGTCTTTTTTTGAATTTTGTTTTTTATTGATATATAATAGACATACATATTTTCAGGGTACATATGATAATTTAATA
>NW_012155284.1:8482418-8485876 GCF_000956105.1 Propithecus coquereli | reverse complement strand
TTTTTTTTTTTCTGTCTAGTGAATCTCAATTTCACCCCTTTAATTCAGTGTCTCTGCTTTTTTCCTTTTGTGTTATAAAGCATTATTACATACATGTATAGTATAAATTGCACAGGTTGGGATGCTATTGATAGTGACAGAAACCAATAAATCAGAATGGACATCAGCTGTAAATAACTGGTATAGTTGTTTTGGTATAAACCAGTTGAATGTCATTACTAGTTATAGAAATCTAGAATAGGGCAATGGAATTTAGGATAAAGTGGGAGTTTTGGAAATACTCTTTCAAGATATAGGGTAATTGGACTTGATGTGCTGTAGCTATGTTCTGATATTTATTTATTACTTTTAAGCATTATTGATGTATAATTGACAAAAATTATATATATTTGAAGTATACAATGTGCTGTTTGATATATGTGTACTTGGTAGAATGATGACCACAGTCAAGTTAATTTAACATGTACATTACCTCATGTAGTTACCATTTTTTTGTATGTGGTAAGAATCCACTCTCTCAGCAAATTTCAAGTATTATTAACTACATTCACCATGCTATATATTAGGTCTCAAGAACCTATTCATTGTATAACTGAAAATTTGTACCTTTTGATCAACATCTCACAATTTCCTCCATCCCCTAAATCCCTGGTAACCACCCTTCTACTCACTGTTCCTGTGAGTTTGACTTATTCTACATATAAGTTAGATCATGCAGTATTTGAGTCTTTCTGTTGGCTTATTTCTGTTTGGCTTATTTCATTTAGCATACTGTTTTCCAAATTAATCCATGTTGTTGCAAATGGCAAGATTTCCTTATTTTTTAAGGGTGAATAATATTTATGTGTGTGTGTGAAATCTGTGATATTGCGAAATATATACAGTCATGCGTGGCATAATGACGTTTTAGTCAGTGACAGATCGCATATATGATAGTGATCCCATAAGATTATAATACCATATTTTTACTGTACTTTTTCTGTGTTTAGATACACAAGTAGTTACCATTGTGTTACAGGTGCCTACAGTGTTCAGTATAGTAACACGCTGTATAGGTTTGTAGCCTAAGAACAATCGGCTACACCCTATAGCCTATGTGTGTAGTAGGCTATACCACCCAGGTTTGTAGAAGTGTGCTCTGTGATGGTCATGTGACAACAAAATCACATAAGGACACATTTCTTAGAATATATCCCCATCATTGAGTCAGTCGTGACTGTATTTATCCCTGAAATCTCCAAAGTGGTATCTTTTTGTATGCTAATGAGATGACTGGTGGCTGGCAGTCCTAGGTAGCTTCAGGATGGGGGCTGGTCACAGGAAAGCCCAGGGCATGATTAGAGCCTTTGGGACTTTCAGACCCACCCCTATCCTCTGGCAAGGGGAGAAGTGGTAAAGGTTAAGTTGGTCACTAATGCCAATGATTTAACCAATCTCCTACATAATGAAGCTTCCATAAAACCCAAAAGGACTGGGCTCAAGAGCTTCCAGACAGCTGAACAGGTAGGGTTCCTGGAGGGTGTGGAAGCTCCATGCTCCTTTCCATGTACCTCACCCTGTGCATCTCTTCCTTCTGGCTGTTCATCTGTGTCTGTGTATCCTTTACAATAAACCAATAGACATGTTGTCCTGAGTTTTTTGAGCTGCTCTAGCAAATTAATTGAACCTGAGGAGAGGGTTGGGGAAGCCCAAATTTATAGCTGGTGGGTCAGAGGCACAGGTAATACGATCTGGGGCTTGCGATGGTTGTCCGAAGTGGGGGCAGTCTTGTGGGACTGAGCCCTCAACCTGCGGGATCTGGCTCCGTCTCCAAGTAGTGGCAGAATTGAATGGAATTAGAGGATGCTCAGCTGAGGATTGCTCGCTTGGTATTTTGGTGTGTGGGTGAAAAACCCTCGCACACATTTGGTCACAGAAGTGTTCTGTACTGATTATTGAGTGAGAGAATAGAAAAGCACTTGTTTTTTTTTCCTGTATTTTCAGAGAATCACACACACAGACCATATGTTCTTTATCTATTCATCTGTTGATGGACACTTAGGTTGATTCCATATGTTGGTTGTTGGGAGCAGTGCTACCATGAAGACGGGAGTGCACATATCTCTTTAGGGTAGTGACTTTATTTCCTTTGGATATATACCCAGAAGTGAGATTGTTAGATCATATGGTAGTTCTATTTTAACTATTTGAGGAAACTCCATACTGTTTTCCATGATGGCTGCACTAATTTACATTTCCATCAACAGTGTGCAAGAGTTCTCTTTACTCCACATCTTCATCAACATTTATCTTTTGACTTTTTGGTAATAGCCATCCTAATAGGTGTGGGATGATATCTCCTTGTGGGTTCTGATTTGTATTTTCCTGATGATTAGTGATGTTAAACAATTTTTCATATACTTGTTGGCCATTTGTATACCATCTTTGGAAAAATGTCTATTCAGGTCCTTTGCTCATTTTTTAATCTGGTTATTTGGTTTTTTGCTGTTGAGTAGTATGAGTTCCTTATATATTTTTGGGTATTAACTCCTTGTCAGATATGTGGTTTGTAAATATTTTCTCCTGTCCCATAGGTTGCCTTTTTATTTTGTTGATTGTTTCCTTTGCTGTGCAGAGACTTTTTAGTAATAGTTTGAGGTAGTCCCACTTGCTTATTTCTTATTTTGCTTTTATTGCCTTTGTTTTTGGTGTCACAGAAAAAAAAATCATTGCTAAGACTAATGTCATATAGTTTTGCCCTTATGCTTTCTTCTGGAAGTTTTATGGTTTTTACATTAAAATCTTTAATGTATTGTGAGTTGATTTTTGTGTATGGTGTAAAATAGGGATCCAACTTCATTTTTTGACATGTAGATATCCAGTTTTCTTAGCATCATTTATTGAAGGGACTATCCTTTCCCCATTGTGTATTTTTGGTGCAATTGTCGAAGAGTGGTTGACCATATTTATGTGTGGGTTTATTTTTGGACTTTCTATTCTATTCCTTTAGCAGATAGATCTGTTTTTATGCCAGTACCATACTGTTTTGATTATTATAGCTTTGAAATATAATTTGAAATCAGGAAGTATGATGCTTCCAGTTTTGTTCTTCTTGCTGAAGATTGCTTTAGCTATTCTGGGTCTTTTGTGATTCCATATGAATTTTAGGATTTTTTTTTTTCTATTTCTGTGAAAAATGCCATTGAAATTTTGATAGGGGCTAGGCATAGTGGCTCATACCTGTAATCCCAACACTTTGGGAGGCCAAGGTGAGAGGATTACTAGAGGCCAGGAGCTTGAGACCAGCCTGAGCAACATAGTGAGACCTCATCTACCAAAAACAGAAAAACTAGCCTGGTGTGGTGGCAGGCTCCTGTAGTCCCAGCAACTCAGGAGACTGAGGTAGGAGGATTGCTTGAGCCCAGGAGTCTGAGATTACAGTGAGCTATGATGCCACTGCACTCTAGCCCAAGCAAGAG
>NW_012155284.1:8302898-8480578 GCF_000956105.1 Propithecus coquereli | reverse complement strand
ATCCTCTTACTCATTAGACTTTTATCCATGATTTTGAGCATTCATTGATGGTTTTTGCTGTAGTAAATTATGATGATGATGCTTGATGATTTAGGATCTTAAAATTTCCCCCTTTTCCTTCTTTTACTCTTCACTGCCCTATCTCCAGATGGCATCACTCTCTTCCTTTCTACTGTCTTCTTCTCTGGAAGGGATGCCTTTTGATGACCACCACCTCAAATCACAAGTACTGTTAAGCCCCTTTCTTAGAGCAAGTGCTTTGATTAACCAGGACTCTTTTCACACGTGCAGGCTGGGTTTTCTCTTTCTGGTGATGATTTTTAGATGAGTCTTAGGCTCTGCACTGTCTTGCTCCTCTCTCTGCCATTCAGATTTTCCCAGACTGCCCTTACTCTCTGCAGTCATATGGCAGGAGTACGAGGGGTTGCTTGCTGGATTGGATGTTTATTTTATTATTTACAGGTAATTTGAAGTTTGGGGTATTTTCTATCTTCTAATTATGCTATGTACATGCACTTTATGTAGTTTTATTTGTTGTTTTTGTTTGGTGGTGTTTTTTTGGAGGTTCAGATTTATGCAACCACCATTACTTTGGTTACCCTGATGACTATGAACTACTTTTTGAATAAAGCTATGTACTTTTTAGTTTTTTTCCTCCAGTATTTAAAACATTTCCACTCATTTTGAGTCAGGAGGCATAGTTTTGTAATAAAGAACAACTTTATAAAACAGTTGGTCTTCCTTTTTGTGAATTATGGGATAGCAGCCACCTGAACAAAAATGTATCATGAAAGAATTATCTGTTTACATAAAACAAAACAAGAATAAACAAAAAAAAAAGATAAAGTGAAAGGTTTTTAAACTGGAAAGATTTTATTCTTAGCTAAGCCAATCTTTCCTGCTTTTGCTCAGGAAATATTTTTCTTTCAACTTCTAGGTTGGTGATTTGGATATCAACTATATTAATATCGAGGGAATGACTGCCAACACCAGCCCTGAATCCATGGGTTCCACTCTGGGGCCTCAGAGCTACAAGCACATCCCTCCTACCGAAGCCAGGCCTGGGATGTCCCCACTAAGTGAGAACAGTGAAAACACAGTGAAGATTGAAACTCAGCCCATGTCACCGTCCGGCTCATGCACTTCCAACTTGAATCTTTCTTTCGGTCTGCATAGATTTGAAAAGGAACAAAGTCATCTAAAGAAAAGAAGGTGAGATACTGTATTCTAGAGGAAAACTGTAGAAAAATCAAAGAACCTCATAGCTAGACTTGGAAAAGTCTATTTTTTAACATTTTATTGTCCCCACCACTCTTATCTCTATATGAAAATATTGCCCCCTTTTAGGTTCCTATATTCATTGATTTGAAAGTAAAGACACTTAAAACCAACTAAAATATAATAGAGGAAAACCACACTGAAATACCAGTTTACACTTAGTAGATGGGCAAAACTTATAGTCTAAAAAAACTATGTTTCGGGGAGAATGCATACAGTGGAAACTCCTATATTCAGTCGATAGGAGTGAAAATTGTATAGTAACTTTGGAAAATAATTTGACATTATCTGTAAAGTTGAATATGCATTTTCCTCCTGTGTAGTAGGAGACCTATACATGAGTATTTATAGCAGCAGGAGATAACTCAAGTGTGGAACAAATAAATTGTATGTAGTTACACAATGGAATACTGTACAGTAATGAAAATGAATTAACTACATTTATATGCATAATAACATGGATCTCAGATGCATAAAGTTGAAGAAAAAGTAAGCCACAAAATACTTCAGTTAGATTTCATTTTTTAAAAAGAAAAAAAAGAAAACGAAGGGGAAAAAAATCCCTAAATTCAAGATAGTTGTTACATCTAGGGAGGGATAGGAGACTAGGAATGGAATAGACCATAAGAGAGTTTCCATGGTGCAGCCAAGGTTCAAGTTTCAAGTTGGGTGGGCTCCTAGGTGATTGTTTTATTTATATATTTATATTATAAAATAAAATTTTAAAATATTATAAAAATGTATTATAAAATAAAGTTATATTTATTTTACTTTGTTACCTTACATATATTTTCTTATATATGTAAAAATGTCATTAAAACAATAGTTTAATTGTATCTGATATGATTACATATATTTGTGTGTGTGCACGAATGTGTGTGTCCGTATCTGTATATCTGTATTTGTCCATGCACTCTGTTGTCTGTTTTCTTTAGGGAATAGGCCAATTTCCACTGATTTCATTTTATTCTATTTACCACTTACTTAGGGAGTAGTCTGTTTTCCCCCCTATGTCCTAGCCCCATGATTATATGTTCATTTTCACATATAAAATCATGTATCAAATGAACATGGAATATATACATATATGTGAGTGTGTATGTAAATATTTGTCTATAAATGAACATGCTCCTAGGTGAATGAATATTCAGTAAAGAATTAATTTATTAGAAAGGAGAGAAAGAGAGAGGAACCGGCAATCAGTAGGTGTCCATCACTGTGCTGTAGTTTGCACTGATAAACAACTTGAGGTTGTAAAACTTTAAGTAATAGGTATTGGTACCAAGTGTTATGTTTGATTCATAAATAATAAAAGACTTACTTTAGATTTATATATTGTGAATTACAGTTTTGTGGATGCTGGGTGGTCATTACTATAAATTGAATTGATAGGCTGTTTTGAATTGTCTACATGTCTGCTTGGGATAAGAGGCTGCCCGCCGAGATTCTATACAGTTCTGCAAAAATGGATTGAACTATGTGCGATTAATATATTCTGGCAGGATCTTTAAGGTCTGTCAAGTATGTGACCCCCACCCCCAATCTTGAGAAGTAAATACGTTTTTTAGAAGAGGCCCTCTAGGAATACAGGGTGGAAAAGGTGCAAATGGTCTCTCTGTTCTACTTACACAGACATTTGCAGAGTATGTAAATTATACTTTCTGATCATGGTCTTGCTTTGGGAAGGTTAAACATTTCATTGCTACACATAGAATTTTTCTTCTTTAGAATATAAGAAAAATGATCTACTCTGAGTAAAGATAATTAGAAGCTGTAACATAAAGATGTTACAGCTCAGGGGGAAGGGACGAAACAAGGAGAGGAAGGAGAAACCGTTCTTCAGAAAAACCTCTGGCTGGTGCCACACGCTGATTTCATCTCCTGTGCGCTCCTTCTTCTCTGAAAAATGTAGGAATGAGGGGAGAGGAGTGGTGATCCTCAGAAAGCCCCACTTGGCTCTGACATGGCCGTGGGTCCTCCCTTCAGTGGATGTCACAGTGGGAGTGTGCAGCATAATTGATAATGAACTGAAAGTAACATGCACCTAATTTGTTAATAAGTGAATAATAGCCCGAGAGGCTGGGAACTTCTCATGAAGGAGAAATTTGGGGGCACACAATAAAAATGGGGATTAATATAAAGACAAGGCTGACTTGGACCTAAGTCCTAACTTTTCTAAGGTTTAAAACAATATTTTGGTGAAATGAAAATATGCACAATATGTAACATATTATTTAAACTTACTAACGGTTTTGAGAAGCCACAAGGGGAAACTAAGCACTAAAACATCTATTTAGAAATACTATACAACAAAAAATTAGGTGATAGAAGACAAGTGTTTGTTTTTTCCTAAAACTTGCATTTTTCAATCCCTTGTTTTACTACAGTCCACAGTGAGACATGCATGTTACACTGTGAAGCTCTCCCCCAACTCCCACGAAATTTAAGTGAAGTTCTATGAAATAACATGTGGAATGTATTCTGATATTTTCTATTCTTTATTATTTTAAAAGAGAATTCTGGTTATAACCTCATGAATTGATTTCATATCCCACTAGTGAGATTTAGGAAAACACTATTGTAAAATGAGAACCTGGAGGTAATCCTGAAGAATATTGTGTTTGCTGCCAATATCTTAGTTACTAGCTTAACAAAGAAGAGTAGTAGCCCAATTTGATTAATAGGAAAAAATATTTTGTAGTATGAAAAACAAAATACTAATACTTGTAGGTTGTATTCACAGTGATGGAGAAATGCTGTCTATAACTGGAAAGGCTTGTGCTAGAATAGGATGTTATTGCAGGCCACCAATGACTTAAAGAACCAATTTTTATAAGTACAGAGATCACAAGTTGAAAGACAAGTGCAGAAGGATAAGACATAAGCAAGCTTTGCCCCCCTTAATGTGTCCTTTTACCATCAGATTTTTATTGTATTAAGAAACCACATAGCATCTTGAAATATCTGTAATTATATTTTTGTAACATTCAAAGCACCGACATTTACCAGGAAGGTTTTCTTGACAGTAAGTTTCAGTTTTTTTATGCAAAGTAATCCAGTGAACTCTAAGATATCTGGGTGCTCAATTGAGATAAAGTGTGACGCCCACTTCCAATTTGTCCTTTTCTTCTCAATGCCAACGTGAAGGCCCTACGTGAGTTCTTGAAGGAGAACTTTGGAAATCCTTAGTGGTATCACTTGAGGCCTTTAGTTACTGCAGGGTTTTCTGGTACCCAGGAGCACTCATGAAATGGTTCGTAGATTGGAAACTGATCTAAGTGTTTGTATGAGAGGCATATATAATAAGGTCCCTGTTCTAAGAGTCATATAATTTATTAAATTGATATTCTATGTCCATTAAGTAGCCTATGGCTTTTAAAGAAAAATAACCCAAATGAGTTAATGCAAAATTTCATTTTCTGGTTCTTTGCATTTCAAAATCAAGATAGTTTCATTGTGTTGTTATTAAAATTTTAACTCCAGAACTGTTAACAACCAACAAAAAATACATTTAAAAATGCATCATGCGTTAACATGCCCATGAAAGCTGTTGGTTTGAGTGGTTTAAAACGTAATGTTATGGAATGAAACTGGAATGCAGAAGGTCAAATTCTTTCCTTTTAATTTTATGGTTATGAAAGTTAAATGAGGAAAGAAAAGTTGTTGTCAAGCAGAATTACTACCTGGTTCTGAGGTGGATTTTTCACGGGAATCATTTTGTAAAATCTCTACAAATGATAATTTAGTAAGACATGTTTGGGACCTTGTGCCAGACTCCTTTCTGAACTGTGTTGTGACACAGCTCTGAGGTGAGTCCTTCACAGCTCTCTCCTTAGTGTGCCTCTGCTCTCCTGAGCCTCCCAGCTGGGCGACACAGGAGAGAATGCCACACTGCATATTCTCACATGCAAATCCCCCCAGTGGCTGTTTGGTCTGCATTTTAAATATTTGAAGGGTTACTACTGGGGACTTCTAATAATTACATTTACAAAACAGAAATGGTGAGGTTAGTACTAACTCAAGCTGGCTTTCCTTTCTTAAGGTAATTGAAATGGCTTTCACTAGGTAAAAATGTTTATTTGGGGAATATGATGTTTTTGTTTAAAAAGATTTGGAGGAAGGAAAAAATAATAAAAACTAATTAAATATTATTTGGAAATTAAATGAATACCCATTGCACCTCACAGCAATGAGAATCTGAATTCAGAGAGATAGAAACCGATGACTGTCTGTCTGCTTACTTGGTTGGTTATCTACTTACTCGCTTTGTCCTTTAGTTCTAGCCTTGATGCTTTGGATGCTGACAGTGAAGGGGAAGGGCATTCCGAGCAGTCACACATCTGCTACACTCCAGTGTCTCAGAGTTCTTCAAGAACTGGGATTCCTAGTGGGGATGAATTGGATTCTTTTGAGGCCAACGCGGAACCGGATTTTAACATCTCCAGGGCTGAATCACTTTCTCTGTCAAGTAATCTGCAGTCAAAGGTATTCTTATTGGTATTAATTTGGTTTATTATTAAATGTGGAGAATATGTTGTTTCAGTCTATCCCTCTGTATCTGAAAGACAAATTGTGTTTTATTCACACATATGAATTACTTTTTTGGAGACTCACATGATATCTGGTTGAGTCTGTTTTTTTAATCTCTCCCACTCTGTTTTAATTTTTATAGTCCTTATAGTCCTACAGTGGCTGATTGATGTTTTCATTAATTTACCATGAGTACTTACCATCTTTTACAGACTTGGAAAATTTTACCATTTTATACAATGATTTCTACCATCATCCCTTAAAGGGAGAAAAACTGGTAGTATTAAATGAGTTTAAGTGGTTAAACTTGTTTTGCTCACATAAATTTTTACTTGGTCCAGGTGATGAGGTAAATGATGTTAGTAAGGTAGAGGTGCTGTTTGTTAAGCATTTCTAGCTGTGTAGACTAATCTGGAACATCGTAAACTTTGACAACTTTTCCATAAGGGAAAGGTTTTCTCCTGTCGGCGATTTCACGTTGAAGTTTCACTTCGTTGTGCCTTTTTTTTTTTTTTTAAACTAAATACGTTCTTCAAATCTTGCAAGGAAAGCCCTTTTATGTTTGAATGTATGTTTGCTTTTTATTTTATTTCTGTTATTGTCCACTTGTTTTCTTTTTAAGTTTGTTTAATTAAGTTTACTTCTGTAAAACAATGTGTGCTATGGCAAAACTTCCCTTACTATGAAAACATAGTTGTTATGATAATGCCTTATTTTTTATAGCATGCTCTACAATATACAAAATGTGTTTTATAAATATATAAAATATATGATTTTTCACATAACTTGCCTGGAACATAAGTAGTGCTTTTATTTTATATTTTGAGCAGATGTGGTTCTGGAAAGGTTAGAGTTTTGTCCAGGTTGCCTCAGGTTGGTGATGGAGTTGGAGCTCAAATTTAGGTCTTCTGACCACAGATCTGGGGTCATTTTCTCCTTAGCCTGTAGAGCTGTCATAATCTTTCCAACCTAAAGGTCATGTGATATTTCTAGATAATAAGAAAGGGGTACAGTTGTTAATGTAGACACTTCTTAGTTTTACATTTTGAATGGAATTGTGAAGCACTCATTATTTGACATGAAAAATAATTTAGTTTTTGTGATACAGTTTCATGTTGCTCACTTTTAACATGAATCTGTCCTATAAATATATCTTGCCTTGCCTCTGTAATTACCTAGTATAACTTTTTGCCAAAGGGTTTTGGACAATTTTCAACATTCCATTGTCATGAAAAAATGATTACCATAAATGACTTAAATGGAGAGGATGGCATTGGCTAGGGCCCTTTGTGGCCAGCTCACTGTTAGGGTTATAGGACAGCTCAGGCTGGCCTTGACATCCAGGCCCAGTGAGTGCTCCCTGATAAGACAGTCGAGAGCCACAGCCCAAGGCCCTGTGAAGCAAGGTCAGGCTTCCATGTTCTATTTTCCTTTAGGCTCTTTAACTAAACCAGCGAACTTAGGGTAACCATGTGTCTTCACTTAGGGATAACAGAAGAGACGAGTGCTTATGAAGGACAGTTTCTGATGGCTTAATTTTCCTAAAGAATTTTGCATTATTTTCTTTTAGCCCTTAAGTGATATCTGAAAAATGCCTGGGCAGGATCAATCCTAAGACCTTTATGGGATAGGAGTTGGGTACCATAAATGGCTTTAAGGCAGTTCTGTTGCATATTCATTAAAATTTTCTGGAACATGTAAGAAAACCATGTTTTAGTGATCTTGCCATCTTGCATTTTTCATGTATATTACCAATATAATAGAAATAATATGTAATTGGGAAAATAGGAACAAAAATGGCAGGTCATTTAAAAGGAATGATATTAAAGATATATAAATCAGTGATATTCAAACATCACCTCAGGAAGTGCCAAATGGAAGTTCTATTGAAAAATGAGCACAGACCAGAAAGATTTGTATAGTGACTGGGCATCTTTTTCCCCAGAGTCTGCAGCTAACACTATAAATTTAAATAGGTATTTGGAAGTTTAAAAAAACTGTTACAATTGTAAGTGGCTATTTCTCTACCTTCTAATAATCCTTAAATATAGAGATCTCAGTTAATACAGAATTTTGTTTGAATGCTACAGTATAAAATAACAAAATAACTAACAACTCAGGTAAAAACAAGTCAAACTCATTGTTGAATATGCAGAGAAAAAGTCATTTGACATAATTTTTCATTTTTAACCAAGTTGGTTAGAATGTCATAATTGCATCCTAATGTATATGTAGGAACTATTTCCAAAAACTCAAGTTTACTAAAGCATTAAAAAGACAGTAACATTTTCAAAGTTATGAGAGGCAAACAGAAACCAATAATTAATAAAATCATGTCAGAAATGTTCCAGTTGAATCATCTTTAAAAGATGCTGATTTGGTAACATTCATGGTGAACACATACTTTCAAGTCTCATGTAGATTTTTTTTAAATTTTATTTTGATCACTTTTAGGAATCATTGCTTTCTGGAGTCCGCTCACGTTCTTACTCCTGCTCATCACCCAAAATTTCTTTAGGAAAAGCTCAGCTGGTGCGTGATTTTACAGTGTGCAATTCAAGTGAAGGTGAGCATTATTTACCATTTGCTTTGAAAACATTCTAGTCCAGAACAGATTTTCAGAACAGAAGGCAAGAATTTTCAATTCTATTTTCATAATTGATTTTTTAAGCTCGGCAAAATTCTTTTCTCATTGGATATCAGTCAAGTTATAGATTTGAGTTTGATGAAATTAGAAATATGTACACACCTCTCTGTTCCTTTATTCTTTGAATAAAATGTTTTCCTCAAGGATAGTGTAAACTAGAATTGCTTCCACATACATTATTGTGAGGGCTTTAGAGGATTTTATATAAGTAAATTATAAAAATTACTTTTGTCCTATATATAAATTGCTGCAATAATTCAATTCCTCAGAGCCAAAGTATTGCAAAATGGATTTTTTTCTTTATTTAGCAAGGGACTTTTGAGAGTTGAAATAACATACTTACAACACAAGTAAATATATCTCAACATTTTTTGTGGCAATGTAAGCAATTAGAAATATAACTCTTATACAATAAATTTTTAATTTAAATATAGTAAATATACAAAAGGGTGCATATCATAAGCATACAGGCTGATGGATTTTCAAGTGAATTCAGATCTATAAATAAATAGTTATGTACAACTTAGAGCTCCCCCTGTAGCCATGATCAGCTACTGCACCCGTTTTAAACTATATTTTAAAATGTAATTAGTAAAATGTAATTATTTCATACTTTTTGTATTGAAAAGTATGAAATAATAAAAGTATGTAATAATTACATATAAAGACATATTTGAAAGTATGCTGATGTATAATACATAACATTATATAAAATTTTTGTCAGTGCATTAGATGCCTTTCTTGTCTGTTATCCTTAACAGTCTTAAAAGATTCAGAAAGCAAGAGATGTGCTTAGGTATTCTCAGTTTCCCAAAATACAGTGTTTAAAATAAGATTTGTTTTATTCCTCCTTCTCTTTTTTCTTATTCTTGCTTTATTACATTGTTATTATTTTGTATGTTTATGCCATATGGAACAATACTGAAAACATAATCTTTGTACTTGGAACTGACATCCTAAAACAAGGTCTTAAATATGGTAGATGTTCAATGAATATTTGTTGAGTGAATATGATAGACAAGATACATAAAATACAAAAGAATGCTACTATATGTTTCCCCCCTTTTTCTGGTATATATTATTATTGGAGAAGAGAGCAAGACTCATAATAAATGTCAGTTTTTATTTTGAAGTTAGGAGTTAGAGAGCAGTTCTAAGAGAAAGTAAGAAAGGATACAACTACCTTGAGAGGACAGGATAAAGAAAATAAGTTGAATTTGTTCTGGATTTTTGTTTTTTCATTTCATGAGCCTTTCTGGGGTCTCCAGGTCTCCCCAGCCTTAGTTTAGGTTGAGATTCCTTTTAATAGCAGTTTGTTATCTTTTCACTGATAGTCCTAGCTGGTGAATTAACTTTACACTGTTACTATTTGGAAAACATATTTAAGTTTCCTGTGTAAGGTGCAAAATGATGGCCTTGCCTTTGTTATCTGTGGTGTCCCTGACTTGTGAAGCCAGGTGGCTCTAAAGTTTGAAATTATTAACCAGATCACCGAGAGGATATTGATAGTTTACAAAGCAAAAGAGCTCTAATTTATTTATTCTTTAATGAACAAGGAAGGGCATCTTTGTCTTTCATATAAACCTTAAATCTTTGCATTTGAGTTAAAAAGCCAACATCAATTCCTTTGGTTTTTCAGAAAATAAAACCTTGCCTTTAGACCATATATTTAAGGACAGTGCTATTTTAATTAAGTTTGATACTATCCACAAGTTAAGAATTACAACCAGGCAATTTGCGTTGAGGCTACACACTAAATATACAAAGATTCCAATGGATAGAACTGTATGGTTGCAAAGATTTGGATTGATACCGTTTAGGTCAGTCAAAACCGTAGGGCTATGAAGAATAACTCCTGATGAAGAAGGAATAATTTAAAGTGTGTTTATGCAATCAAAGCACAGGTGTGAAAGCTTGCCTAGTTCAAAGATATATTCTAATGCTTCATTGGTTAATTTGCTTAGATTAATAAAATGTAAGTTGACATTCATGTTGCTGTAAGTCCTTTCTTGATGAGTTTTCAATAGTCCCAAAAAGTTTTACTATTTGAACAGAGTCCAAGTTTCTTTTTGCCCTCATTGGGCAGCTCCCATATATGGGCTGCAATGCAGATATACAAAGATGATGTGCTTTTTCAGTCCTTTTTATTTGTGATGTTCTTTCTTCTTTGTCACTTCCAAAAGGTTACTATCGCTTCTTGTGCCTTTTTTTTTTTTTGGAGCCAAGAGTACAATGGTGGCAACTTTATTATTTAATGTTTGTATACATAAAACAAAATCCAGTTTTGTGGTATGTTGTGGATTTAGACAGAAAGGAACATTGTCAATATTAAAATGTAATTACAACTATGGTCGAAAACATTCTACCTTTAAGAATCTGAGGAGTGAAGTAAACATGCTTTTGATAGTTATTGTGAACTGATGGATAGAATAGTATTAAATTTTGACCAGTTGCTTCAGTCTGTTCTATTTATAGTTTGATTATCCTGAATATGTGGCTTATTCTCTTAGTACCTCAGCCTATTTACAATAAGAATAATGATCTCTGCCTACGACTTAATTTGAGAAACATTTAATAGTGGCTGTAGAATAAAGCCTTCATGTTCTTCAAAGTGGATTTTCTATTACATACAGGATAGTTTTAGGTTACAGCTTTGATATTTACATATTTCAGGGGATATTTATTTGTTTTCTTCCTTATATATCTGGTCCATTTCCCTTTGCAACCTAGTTTTGCCTCTTCACTGTTGTGGATTGTAATGGTAAAGGATTTGTCCCTGCTCTGTAGATGGTGTGCTCCACAGTGGCCGTTCCCTCCTTCAGTCTCTCTCACTGTCTAGATCAGTGTCTCTGCTCCATCCCCGTAGTAAGTACCCCAATTCTGGAAACAAGATGGCGCTAAGCTGCTTGCATGAGCCTGCCCTTCTACCTGACACAAGCCCAACGGGAAAGGCAGTTCTCCCTTTCCCATGAACCACAAAGCACATCTCCGAATTGGCTGCCACTAGGATTTTATAAAGGCATTGCAGCTATATTAAAATGGACTCTCTTATGCTGGCCTTCAATACTCTTCCTTTGAGCTTTGCTAAAAAGCAGTTAAGATATTTATTGATTCTCCATGTTGGGGGATTAGTGTTCTGAATAAGGGATGATGCTCTGGTGAAAAGTATTCAAAAAGATAGACCTAATTTTCTGCTATTTTGAAAATGTTTGCTGTCCCTTGCTGATGCTAACTTAGTTTTTAAAGTCATTAAATGTTGTCATGTTTTGGCCTTCTCCTCCTCATTTCCAAACTAGGGAAAGTAATAAAAATATCCAGAGCAATGCCCTACTTAAATAAGATTACTTGTTTTCTCAGTATTTTCTAACCAGTATTCTGTAGTGTATAATGAAAAATAAGGTTGAGTGTGTGCATTTCAGACTAACACGTGACTGCTAGTTTGTCTGCCTTAGTTTTCATTTTATTGTTCTGTGTCTTATAGAGCAAAGAGCTTACAGCTTACCGGAGCCACCAAGAGAAAAAAGGTACTTTAACTGTTCTAATTTTTCTGAGGGATTGCTTGACCCATCTTTGGAAATGTCTGCACATTGTTTTTGATATCTGTTTAATAGTGTGTGAGTAGTTTCCCTTTGCTCCCTGTGTGCTCTGTATCAGTGCAGACCTGCCAGCCCTCTCCTTTCAGTCCTCAGGTATGCAGACCTCAGGACTGGGGACAGGATGCTCTGTTTTGGGTTATTTTCAAAGCCAGATACCTCCAAAGTACAGGACCAAGGTTAGCAGTGTGAGGATCACGTGCTTTAGAAAAGCAACAGGTTTTCTCTAGGGCCATTCTGCTATGACAAGAGGACTTAATCCAGTAACAGGCCCCTGAGTCTCTCTTTATGGATTTTTGCTTAGCAGTGTTCAGTTTGAAACAAAGAATACACAATGCAGAATACTTTCAAGCATGATTAGTTTCCTGGTTGATATGCAGATTTAAAACCTTGCCAACCTAAGCTTCTCTTTTTCCTGTAAAGTAAAATCGTTCCTGGAATAAAGCTTGGGAAGCAGAATAGTGTGCAAGCCTGATTGTTGGGTTCTCTCCGCCCTGAATGAATAACTAACTGTTCATGCATCACACTGTGAAATAGCCCTGGGGTTATGTGCAAAACAAGTGCCAGAAATGGCAAAAATGTTTGGTTTTAAGAGACCATCTGAAAAAGAGTAAAATGGAGTTTAATTTTGCTGACATTAATGCTAAAACTCTGAAACCTTTAACTTTTTCTTTTAAATCTCAGAATAAAAGTGTGAATAAGAAAAAGCCTCCTTTGGTTCATTTCTATTTTTTTTTGAAACTAGAATAGAAACTTTCAAATAATGTAAACAGATGAAGACGAAGAATGCCCTTAAACTTAGGATGATGATGACATCGTGACAATGACAATAATGATGATGATATCAGAAGCAGTAATAACTGACAGTTGTTGGAGGTTTGCATGTGCCTTGTACTGTTCCAAGCAGCTTACATTTATTACTTCATTTAAGCAATTTACTTCCTAATTCTGGAATTTAATCATCATCTTGGTCATCATTTTGCTCAGCAGTCTTCTCCCTGTCATCTTTTTAACGATTGGAGAAGAAACAGACTGATTATAAAGATTTTTAAAAAATAATGAAAAATATTTATTTTCTATTAGGAGAAAGATTTAAGACTGGAGGAGCCAATGTCATACTTGCTTATTTGGGGGATTATCCACAGCCTTCTCTCCTCTGCAGCCTAGAAAGTCTCAGATTGCAAATAGCCTGATTGAGCGGGAGAGACTGAACCAAGAGGCAGACAGTCTGTTTCTCAGGCTTTATCAGTAAAGGAAATATGTGTCTACTGAATATTATCTCTGTGTTCCAAAAACAAATAAAATTCACTTTCATATTATTGGTTATTTGGCTTCTCTGTGCCCTAGGAAATTTCTATTAGCATAGTAAATAAGAAGATGAGTGTTTTCAGCATAAAATTATGTGTAAGATTTTCTTTATTTCCCCCATATTTTATTATGAAAATTTTCAGAGATGCAGAAAATTTGAAAAGAAGTATGTACTAAGTACTCATTTCCTACCATTTAGATTCTACAATTGTTAACATTGTGAGATAGTCGCTTTGTCATATCTATTCACGTATCCATCCATCTATAAGATGTATTTTTAACAGAATTTCTTTCTCTTTAGAACAAACATTAAAAACTGAATATATATATATGCACATATATATGCATACACACACACACACACACACATATATATATATACTGTTCTTTGCTTCCCCTTTAGGTCCAATAAGCTGTGATAACAGATTCTTTTTTTGTAGAATTCAGGAAGAAGAATGGGATAAATACATCATACCTGCAAAATCAGAGTCTGAAAAATATAAAGTGAGCAGAACTTTCAGCTTCCTCATGAACAGGATGACTAGTCCTCGGAATAAATCTAAGGTAATTAAGATTCTGCACCTGTTTTCTATAAAACATGGATGGCTTAGTTTCTCAGCAATTAATATAGTTTCCACTTTCCCCTTAAAATCACTTACTTTAGATTTCATGTGCATCAATTTCTTATGTAATATTGTCCAAGTCATTAGAAATTTAGGACAACCTCATCCTGGGGAATATTACATTTTGGTGTCATTGTGCTCTCCAGTGTGCAGTCCTTATATTCTGACAGAAAACTTAGGAGAGTTTGCTTATATGACTTTTGTAAGAATGTTGGCTCACCGCATTTCCCTTTTATCATTTTCCCGCACTTTCCTGCTGTTGCTGCTGATCTGAAGACAAAAAGCAAGGATGCCAAAGACAAAGAGAAACTGAATCGACATCAGTTTGTCCCTGGAACATTCTCCGGGGTTCTCCAGTGTTCCGTTTGTGATAAAACACTCCTGGGGAAAGAGTCATTCCAGTGTTCCAGTAAGTTCTCAGGTCTAGTGTGTGCTGTCTTTGCATTTTGTCCCCCCGCAGACAGTAAGCTTCCTGAGAATGAGGTCATTGCTAAATACATTTACATAAACTTTCTTTCTAGTGCCACACATGTGATTGAACAGTTTACCCAGCAATGACTGATACTTGTTAGTAGATTTTGTCCGTAATTGATGGCCTCCCTGAACCCCAGACTTGTATACTCCACTGCCTACTTGATGTCTCTACTTGGATGTCTCAAGAGCATCTCAAACGTCATGTATCTAAAACCCACCTCCAGATCTCCCCCTCCTGTGCTCACCTGAAAGCTGATCTCTCAGTTAATGACAACTCCATCATTCCAACCAGATGCTCCTGCTGCAGGTGATTTCCTGCCTCTGCCATTTTGCTTGTGGTAATCTCCCTTCTCTCAGTTTCCCCTACTCCTCTAGTGGATCCAATATTTTACCTCCTCTTTGGAGGTCTTCCCTGACCACTGTGGCCCAAATTCCTGCCCACTGCTTTTATGATCTATTTATCCGGTTCTGTTTTAGTACTGGGTTATGTACAATCTCTTTGGGTTTTATCTACTAAAATAGACTTTGAGTTTTTTAAGGACTATAATCCTACAGTGACTCTTGTGTAGCCCCTACAGCAGGTCTCACAAAGCTGGCTTCAGCACTCATGGGTGGTTGTTGGCTGACAAAGCCAAGGGAGTGGGGGCCCACTGAAAGTTAAACATTCACAGTAAAGAATACGTTGGTTCATATTGATTGATTAGGTGGATTGTGGTGGAGGTTGTAGTGGAAGATGGAAATTGCTGAAAGTACCTAGGATATATTTAGCTTTAAAATAGTCATTACTTTCTTAAAAAAAATAGTATTCATAGGAGATAGAAAGTTTAAGGAAAAACTTAAAATTATTCAAAATTTTACCACCTAGAAGAAATTGCTATTAATATTTTGGTGGAGTCCCTTCTAACCATAAAAAATTATATCAGCTTTTAATGCTAATGTTTCATTTTATGCTAACATCAAATATATTTCTTATCGTACATGTAAGTTTTTCCTAATTTTTTCACAACATAAATAATATGGCAATGAGCATTCTTTTGTACATACCGCTGTCCACATCTTTGATCATTGCCTTAGGTTAAATTCTTTTTTTGAGACAGGGTCTCACTCTGTCTCCCCAGCTAGAGTGCAGTGGGGTCATCATAGCTCACTGTAACCTCAAACTCCTGGGCTCAAGCAATCCTCCTGCCTCAGCCTTCCGAGTAGCTGGGACTACAGGTGCACACCACCATGTGTGACTAATTTTTTTATGTTTTGTAGAGACAGGGTCTTGCTCAGGCTGGTCTCAAACTCCTGGCCTCAAGCAATCTTCCCACCTTGGCCACCCAAATTGCTTGGATTGTAGGTGTGAGCCACCTTGCTTGGCTGGATTAAATTCTTGAATCAGTATTAGTGGGTCAAAGTGTACATTTGATTTCCTCTTTAACCCACAAGGGGCTTTAAGATTTACAGGTTTTTTTTCAGGGGGGATGTTTGTGGTTTAAACTTTGCTTATTAACATCAAGTTTTTTACATGGAGTAATAAAATGACATATACAATATACAATCTCTGCTGTTTTAGGTAAGTAATCCTATTCCGTGGGTGTATTTTTGTTTTTAATTGTGAAAGTTAATATTTCTAATCTTAAAATGTGATATGATGTAAAACTACACATGATACTGTATAAATATTCAAAATCCTGGTCAGTTTTCCTCTGTTAAAGCCTGAGTTGCTAATCATCCACAAAATTGTATTTCTGTCAAATTCTCCTTGTTTATAAATAGGTTTCATTGCTTATATTTTGATGTTACATTATTTGGTACAAAGAAGTTTATAAATCACACTATCATTGCAAATTTAACTTTAATCAAAATAAAATCACCCTTTTAATGCCATTAAAAGGGCATTCAGTGCCTCTTGCATTGAATTTGACTTTGTCTAAAGTAAATATTCTTCTTGCTCCTATTAATTGTATTAATATTTCCCTTAACTATTTCTGTGTTTTTGGTTTGGGGTGTGTGTCTTTAATTTTGCTAAAGGTATTCTGTAATGTAACTGAAAGACCTTGTTTTATTACAGGGTTTTTTTAAAATTTACATTTAATTTTACTGCTACCAACTATCTTTTATAGTTCTTTGCTGTTTTTCTTAATGTCTGATTTAGCTATTTAGACCACGTGTTGTTTGCTTTTATCTTCTCCAGGGATTTGGCAAGATATATGATCTTTCAATATCAACTAATGATTGCTTTAAGGCTGTGTAAGGCTACTAATTTAATACTCTTTTATTTCCCTTATGTTTACCCTCACTCCCAGGCTCTGTTAATACAGTGAATTAATTATTATATTATTCTTTTTACATTGTATGTTTAATCTTTCAAGGATAAATTTCTATTTCTAGAAAAAGTTAACATTTTTATTCAGTTCTGTGTCTCTATGTACAACAATTTTTTAGATATGATTCTTTGTTTAGTTGTTTTACCACTCACTTTAACTCCTTTTTTTTTTTTTTACTATGGCTCATCCATTTTTGAGCCCTTAATTTTGATTCTGCTCTCAGTAACCTAAAATAAGATTGATCTGTTGATCTGAAACCTTGTCTACCTAAGGATATATCATTGCTTCTTTCGCACAGGAGAAACAACTTATCTAGCTAAATAAATTCTTGGGCTAAAATCTTTCTCCTGCACTACTCTATTAACATTGGTCTGATATATTTGGGCATTTACTATTGTAGCGGAGAAGTCTAGGGCCTGCTTGATTTATTCTTTCGTTGGCAACCCCTTTTTTCTGCCTGGATACTTGAGGACTTTTGGTTTTCTAATTGTATGGATATTTTCAGGATGTGTCTGTAGAATAGGTGCCATTTAATTATTTTTCTTAGAAAACAGTGAGACCTTTTGATTTTCCTTTTTGACTGCTTTTTCAGCTTTATAAAATTCTTGTCTGTTGTAGCTTTGACTGTTATTGCTTCTGATCTAATTTTTGTGCTTTCTTCCTTGGATAAGTGCGATCTCTACTATCTGTCTTCTTTGTCTGACATCTTCTATTGTATAATTCTATCCATCTTCTCCGCACTCTGGAGGGAATCTTTCAAGTTTAAGTTCACAGCCCTGCTTTAGTGTCTTTCTCACACTGATTCTTCTCAGTTCAGTTGAGGTTCTGCTCTTGCCCCTTAGCTTCCTTGCAGGCCTTACTTGTCTCACAAAGCTCCATTTACTCTCATCCTATTGGCCTAATTTCATTCACATTCTGTTCTCTCTTCATAGCCTTTTGGTCTATTTTATTGAAGCTCTGTCTTCTGTCTCTTATGGAGAATACTTTTCCAATATCTAAATTTTCTTTTCTGTGTCTAAATTTAGTATTCAGCGGCTTGCTCTTCCAGTGAGTTTTCAGTGTAACTTTGTTCTGTGATATCTCATAGCTTCTACTTTTCTCCTTTTATTTACTTGTTCCGGAATGAGGAGAAAGCCATCCAACTTCGATGTTTACCAGCAGAACCAGTAGGTAGATTAGCCTCAGGCTCTGCATGCTGGCCATTGGGGTGTTGGGGAAACTGCCTCCTCAGACCTGCAGCTGGAGGCCGTTCTAGGGCTCAGCTTCCTGCCCAGGTCTCAGTGGGTTATTGGTACTTACCCATCGTGGCTTCGATGGACCTAAATGAAATCATCTTCCTTTACAAAAGAATTCCTTCTGTGCTAAAGTCTCTAATACACCCAGTCTCCTCCATCTGTGATACAGTGTGTGGGCACAGGGGGTGTGGAGACGGGAGAGGAGAGGGGGCAAGAGGATGACACCCTGGCAGGAAGCAAGCCCCACACGCACAGCTTTCAGCGAGGACAGCCGGGGTCTCCGTGCCTGTCTGCAGAGAGGGACAGGAAAAATATTCCCTTACCTTCTTCCAGTGAGATGAGGTGCCTTGTTTTATGACATAAAACATGGGCACAGGGCTACTCTTTTCTCATTTAATTTGGCTACTTCAAACTTCAGTTAAGTAGGAATTCTTGCCGGAGCCTGACAATACATTTTTTTTCAGCATTGTTTTGAGTTCATTTTCTTTCTTTTCATCGTCATAGGCATCTTACCTGGTATGGGAGTGGAGAGTTGCTGCCAGCCAGGTGTCAGGGATCTCTCACAGTATAACACGCATAATAGGGAATGAGTTCTCAGGCAGACACAGAAATGTCACAGAACTGTATTTCATGCCTAATTTCAGGTTTAATGGATAAGACCCTGTGAAGAAGGGGAAAAAACATCTCCAAGGAAACTAAAATATCAACAGTGTGCTTGTGCTTGAGTGATGGAGCTACATGTGATTTAAATATTTTTCTTTCCTTCTTATTAAGTTTTCTAAATATTTGTAATGTCTATATGTTGTTTTTATAATGACCGATAAAAGCATGATGTAGTCTTACTCATTTCAGACTAACTTATGTAAGATGGATGTTTTTGTGTCTTTTTCCTTTATTTCAGACTGTAATGCAAATGTACACAAGGGTTGTAAAGATGCCACGCCTTCCTGTACCAAGGTAATCTCTCAGTCATCTGTGAATATTATGTGTTTATATCCTGCTTGGTTACTTCATATGATGTGTTTGAGCTTTTACTCTCCTATTGCTGTCTAGATTGATTTCTAAAGTGATCACTGCAGTGATAACACATGCTCACAATGTGTAGTTACTTAACTGTACACTTTTAGAAATAGCAGGAAAGCTCAAGTCTGGCCACTTGTGCAATATGGTGTGGTAGGTTAGGGTTTCTTATAGGACCTGCTTGGTTTACCAGCGCAAACCCTGAGTGCACGTAAATGAAGCTTAGAGCAATAAATCACAAACATCACAATCACTGGAGGACCTGTTAAAACATGTGTCTGGGCCCCACTCCCAGAATTTCTGATTCCATAGGTCTGGGACAGAGCCTGAGTATGAACATTTCTAACAGGATCCCAGGCGATGCTGCTGCTGCTGGTCCTGAGACCCCACTTTGAGAACCACTGGCCTAGAAGAATGTTCTCTGTATTTGGCAGTGGGATTGAGTAGACGAAGGCATCCAGAATTCTCTCCCTTTCTTTCCCACTCTACGGTGATGTCAGAGATGCCCATGAGCATGATGATCCTTCAGGGGAAAACTTGGAGTTACAAACCTCTGTGTTGATTGAAACACACATTGTGTCAGATTGCAGAACAGAGGGCTTTTTTAGACAGTGACATTTCAGTGCTCAAAGTAGCTGTCTCCTGTAGGCAGGAGGAATAGTAAGGAGTGGTAAAAAAACAAGAAGGAGAAAGGCAGTGTTGATAGGAACTCCCCTTTCAGCCTGGTCTGGACACATGAGCTGGAGATTTCTAGTTACTCTGAGGCTTTTAATGAAGCCAGGCGTATTCATGAGGCACCCCTTCGTTAAAACTTGCTCATTTTATTATCATCACATTTTGCTTCTCATTGCAGTTAATGTCTTTTTCTTTGAATTCCTCTTAGAAATAAAATAACAAAAACGATACAGATAAGAATCCTGGGTAACTATGTGGACATTCTTGCAGTCCACTGGCGCTTTGATCTTACTTTATGTGTTTCTAATATTCTTTACCAGAAATTCCAGGAGAAATATAACAAGAACAAACCGCAGACCATCCTTGGAAGTAAGTGATGTGGAAAACGACAAGAACTTTTTAAAATTTAATACATACCACACATTTTTCCGTTGTAAAAATACCTCCTTTTGTTTTCTCTCTTCGCCCAATTATTTCTTTTATAACATATGCTTGGCATAATTTTTAGTTTTATAAAGAGGTCAAGAAGGATATAAACTTCTCTGCCAGCCTAAGAGCCTTTGCATCGTATGTACCATGTGATCTTTGTATTCGGGAGGGCTGTAAGGAGAAGGTATTACCAGTTGCCTCAATTCTAAGATGCTGTTAGAGGAATATGCTCTCTTGGTTTATGAACGATCTTTTGGGGAAAAGAGAAGCCCACGAAATGTGCATAATTTGATGTTTTCCTGGCAGTAGCACATATTTATGTATACAAATATACACCACATTCTTCTTAAGAATCACAGAGTTTGGTGGAAAAAATTTTCAAGTTTGGAGTCTGTAGATTCTTATCGGTCCCTGTTGTCCATTACCATGGTGACCTAGTGCCTTGATTGGCTGTGCTGGAGTCTGTGATCTCATTAGCACCTTTAGAGTGACAGTGAAGTTTCAAGGCATGCTGGGGTTTTGTTTACATATTTTAAAATTTGGTGGCCCTGTTTTTTTTCCTGAATCGTACATTGCTAAAATTTAAGCAACTACTCTTGAAAATAATTGGTGGCCTTTGAAATGTTTTTACATTGCATGCAAGAACTGGTCACACCATTGTCTCCTAGGTTTGAAAATCTTTGCTTTGCTTTCCTGGGAGAGATTTTGCAATTTCTTCTGCCTCAAGTTGCATTGCTTGACTGTGGCAGGAATTTTAAGTACATGGCAACTTTCGTTTCAAGGCTGTAACAAAGTGTGACTGATATTTTAAAAACCGCTTCAATCATGGGACAATTGGGTATGCAAATTCATGGCCACATGCTGTCGGGTATGATGTTATATTAGGTAAAGTGAGTGCAGGCATCACAGCTGTCGCACTGCTGGCTCCCCTGCCTTGACCCCAGCGGTCTCTTAGACATCAGCTGTAAGGCACTTCTCTATTTCACAGGGTTAAGCATGGAAGTGAAAAGCATCTTTGAATTGACAAAATGCCATATATTTCGCTTCTTTACATGGGAGTTATGAGAATAAAATTAAATCATACATGTATGTGTAAAATCCTTTGTAATACCTTAGGATCTGTTTAAATCTTTTTTCCCTTTTTGCTTGAGAATATATACGCTACAGCTATGATATGCGACTGAAATATTTTCTGAGAGTCATTTATAGCACATATCAGATGTAAATGCATCTATGCTCAGGCATTTTTGAACTGACCAGAAAAGCATTGAAGCGTTATGTAGTTTTCCATATGTGAGAGAGAACAGCCCAGCTTGGCTTACAGGTTTCATTTGCCTGAGATCCCTATACCATAAAGAATAGACTCCCAGCATCATTCCATTCCACTGACATGCTCTGTGTGTGTATGCTTATTTACAGACACCATATGCATTCTAGTAATAGTGCTAATAACACCTTGCATCTGTTTACAGCTGGCTCGAAGGAGTACAGCAGTAATTTATGGGAAAGCTGGCCCAGTGTTTCTCCATTCCATTTTCTTGTTTGTTTTTGCAATCGCAAACGCTTGCAGTCTCCAGTGGAGATGCGGAAGCAGGCCTGCAGCACAAGTATCAGGAGGCTGTGCAAGGGAAGGGATACTTGAAGCAAGTGTCAGGGCGTAGCAGGGAGACTCGTTTCAAGGCCGGGCATGTGACACATTAGAAGTGGCTGTTCAAGGGCTTAGCTTTCTGCCTTTTAAGTGACTACCTTTACTTGTAATTACTGTCCTCTATGGAAACCACATGAAGCATCCATTCTGATTTCCAGATTCTTCATTTAGAGACATCCCGCAGCCTGGCCTCTCTCTGCACCCTTCTTCTTCCATGCCTATTGGATTGCCAGCTGGAAGGAAGGAAACTGCAGGGCAGGTCCATCCATTGTCCAGAAGTGTTCCGGGCACTACCTTGGAAAGGTAAGGCTTAGTGTGTTTTTACATCTTAACAGCTCAGAGAGGCTGCTGGGGTTAACTTTTCTCCCCTTCCTCCCTGCTAGCTTCAGGAGGTCAGTGACATCCTTGGAGTCTGAGAGTGACAGTAACAACTGCAGAAGCAGGTCTCATTCGGATGAGCTGCTGCAGTCCGTGGGTTCTTCTCCCTCCACGGAGTCTTTCGTAATGGAAGGTGAGGAGAGGACACATTTGCATTTATTTGAATTTCTGTGAGCATTTGCCAAAAGGAATATTTTATGAAGGATATAAGGTCGAAGCCCATATTCTTTTGTTCTTTTTAGAAGAATTCTGTTTCATGATGTCTTTTTGGTATAGGTTCTACTTTTTAAAAGGATGAAAATTTAGCCCTAGAGGAAACAACCAGATAGTGACCAAGAAAATGTGATGCAGTTTTTAAATGGACACATTACTGAAGGAGTATGTCACAAGCATACATGAAGAGAATGAAATACACTGTATGTTTATCATTAAAAAGTGTTTTACAGCTATCAATGAATTGGAATAGAATCCTACATTAAAAACACAGACTTTAGTTAGCTAAGACTAGTCTTGCCTGAATCTCTGAGATACTTATTCTCATCTTTTGCCTGCTACTTCTAGGGGAATAACAACGCTTCTAAAATTTGTATTTTATAGGACAGGACTTGACCTGGGGAATTGGTCTTTGTATCCAAGCTGCATCAATAAGTGAGGGAGAACCAAATGGAAGGAGAGTAGTGACAGGAGAGAGGAGTGTTCTCTGCCCCAGGAACCCATGTTTAAAATTTTAATCTTAAGCCTTTAAATTCATTGTCATCTCATCTTTACTGCTCTGAGCTAGAATCTCTGTAATGAGTGCCATTTGAGTAAATAGAGTTTAGTTTTCCTGAAGGGGATGTGTGTGTGTGTAAGCAATTCTAATAGAAAACCTGCACTCTCTTCCAACTCGAGTCTTTACACTCCGCTTCATGTCTTGCCAAGCTGCAAGCAAGTCTAGTGGACAAGTACAAAATTCAGATTTGAGCAAACAGTGCAAATAACCTGGGGCAGAAGAAATCAGCAGGTTCAAGAATCTGTAGGCGCATTATGGACTCTGAAGGTTACCAAAAATAAAACAAAAATAGAGCAAGCCAAAACAAACAAACAAAAGAATCTTCAAATGTCTCCCCGCCCCATATACACAATCACTATTTTCATATCTGATTCTTCTTTGCTTTCATGAAAGCTGTCTTGATTTGGACCATTTTGTCAGTCTAGTTTTCAGATGTTGCAACTCCACATCAATCACATTTTGGCCTAGTTGCTCTTGTGTTCATGAGAGTTTATTTAGTGTGAGGAATCTGGAGACATGGGCACTTAGGGAGGTCTGTTGATGCTGTGTGTTACTGTGCTTAGGGCTTTTCTTTTCTAACCACGTATTAGATGTCGTGGATTCTTCTCTGTGGAGTGACCTCAGCAGTGACGCCCAGGAGTTTGAAGCAGAATCTTGGAGTCTTGTGGTGGATCCCTCATTTTGTAGCAGGCAGGAGAAGAACGTCATCAAAAGACAGGATGTCATTTTTGGTAAGCATTTCAAATTTGCTCTTTGGGCCGAAGCAGTGTGGTGTAGAGAAAAGAAGCATGGCATTTGAAACCATACAGACCTGGGTTAAATCCCAGTTCTACCATTTTCTTTTTCCTTTCATTCATTCATTCATTCATTTATTTTTCGGAATATTACTGGGGTACAAATGTTTAGGTTACATATATTGCCTTTGTGCTGCCCAAGTCAGAGCTACAAGCGTGCCCATCCCCCAGACAGTGCGCACCGCACCCATTAGGTGTGAATATACCCATCCCCTCCTCCCCCCTGCCACCTGCCCAACACCCAGTGAATGATACATGTGTGCACAAAAGTGTTGATCAATTAGTACCAATTTGATGGTGAGTACATGTGGTGTTTGTTTTTCCATTCTTGTGATACTTCACTTGGGAGAATGGGCTCCAGCTCCATCCTGGATAATACAAGAGGTGTTAGTTTACCATTTTCTCTTTACCTGATATCAGACAAATTATTTCATGTGCCTGCACCTCAGTTTCTCTGTCTGTAAAATGAAGATAATACTCAGGTTTAAAATGTCATTGTGAGCCTTAAATGAGGCATCGTTTATACCTGGTACAGAGCAAATTTTATTTCTCATACCCCTTTCAAGTTTACTTAGGTTTCACCTACACTTTCTTACCTCTTCTATATCAGAATCACAGTGAACTTTCACACGTTTTAATGTTGGGTAGACAGGGTTCCTGCACATGGCCTTACAGTTTGGCTGCGTGTACCAGGGGGCCATGCGTAGGGACTGTGGTGCAAGCAGCCACACTTGGGCTGGGGCAGTGTTCCACTGTGTGCTGCAGTCCTGAGTACAGATTTCAACTGTGATGAGATTGTATGATTTCATGCTATTTGTGGGGGAGGCAATCTGGATTAGGGAAAGTTAAATTATAGACTAATTAGGGAAAAAGTGAAGTTTTAAAAAATTTCAAGTACAAAGTAGATGCTAAAAAGGGGTTCCAAGAAGATATCCAACTTTAAAGATGAGATCTGCTTTTAGTTTTCACTAATCCTGTGTACGCAGGTATGGGCCAAAACATCCTTGGGCAATAAGGATACCTTCTCACTTGCCTCAGGTGGTGGTTCAGCAGGTCAGACAAGGTGGTGTGCCAGCATGCTTTGAAATCTGCCGAGGGCTGTATAGATGGGAGTTATTCTGGAAAGGAAGATGCTGTCCTTTTAGCATTTCTCAAGCAATTTGTATTATACTGTCATTTTTTTCTTTATTTCTTTACAATTTCATGTGTCATTAAAAATAATCTCACCCATTTGGGATGAATTATCATGCACAATATTGTCTTTGGTGTCAGAAAGGCTTGTGTTCCATGGCAAATCCTTCACCCTCTCTTCCTCACTGTTTCCCTTTTAAAGTTGAGGAAAATCGTTCCTATTTGGGGGGTCATGATGGATAAATGGATTAAAGGATTAAATGAAATGATATGCGTAAGGGCTTAGCACAGAGTAGGCACTAAAAACTCAGGAGAAAATAATGATACTTCAAAGTTAGTGGATTCTGAATGAAAGAGGTTTTTGTTCATGATAAAATAATAAAACTATGTTTAGACTTATTTACTTTCTGTGGCTGATATTTAGATTCTTTCTCAAAACATGCAATATGTTTGGAAATACCCATTAACGTAAAACTAGTACTTCTGGTACGTCAGTAAATTTTGGAATTATTTTCTCTCATGATACATTTTTAAAATTGAGATATAATTTACATACCATAAAACTTACCCCTTTAGAGTGTACAACCTAGTGGTTTTTAGTGTATTCACAAAGTTGTGCAATTGTTAAGCACTGTCTGATTTCAGAACATTTGCATCACTTCGAACAGAAATCCTGTAGCCATTGTAGGTCGCTTCCCATTTCCCCCTCCCACCAGCCTCTGGAGGCCAATGATCTACTTCCTGTCTCTATAGATTTGCCTATTCTGGACATTTCACGTGAATGATACAATAGGTGGTCTTTTGTGCCTGCCTTCTGTTACTTAGCATAATGTTTTTGAGGTTCATCCTGGTTGTAATACATATAGGTAATCCATTCCTTTTTAAGGCTAATATTCCATTTTGTTTATCTAATCATCAGTTGATGGATATTTTGGATTTTTCCACTTTTTGGATTATATGGCAACTTTAAGTTTAATCACTTAAGGAACTACCAGACTGTTTTCCAAAGCAGCTGTACCATTTTACATTCCCACCAGTAATGTTTGAGGGTTCTCATTTCTCCACATCCTCACTGACACTTGTTTATTGTCCTTCCTTTTATTATCACTATCAGTGTGTGTGGTGTCTCGTTTTGGTTTTGATTTGCATTTCCCTAATGGCCAGTGATGATGAGCATCTTCTCATGTGCTTATTGGCTTATGTATATCTCTTTGGAGAAACATCTGTTCAAATCCTTTGCCCATTTTTGAATTGTTATTTGTTTTTTTATTGTTGAGTCGTAAGAGGTTTTTTTAAATATATATTCTAGATACAAGTTCCTTATCAAATATAAGATTTGAAAATATTTTCTCCCACTCTGAGAGTTGTCTTTTCAATTTCTTGGTGGTGTCCTTTGATTGTGATGCATTGTTTTCCCTTGGAGAAACTGGAATTTTGGAGACAGATCCTGCAATAGAAGGGGCCTATTGTTGTCTGCTTTGAGGAACTTTATTATATTTAGTTCAATTTAATTCACCAAATTAATTGTGCTCCTACTCAATGCAAAAACCACAGAAAAAAAGAAAGCCAGCAGACTAAGTTATATTTCATGAGCATTTAGTTCCTAGCTGAAGGTAGCTAAAGATGCTAGCTAATTATATTATGAGAGTTTTCAGATACCTGTTGGACTTTGATATAAATATATTCTCTTAAAATCTAGAAAAAGGAAAATAGTTTAATATTTTAAACGTAAATGTTTAGTCAATGCTGGCTTTCATATTGGAAGAAATATTCTTGTTATTCCTAAACATTCCTTTTTTTTATTTGTGTAACGTACAGTGTTGCGTTACTAATTTAGGTTCAAGGATACCCGTTTTTTAAGGCTTGTGTAACACATGCTTCTGCTCACATATTTCAGAGCTAATGCAGACAGAGATGCATCACATCCAGACCCTGTTCATCATGTCCGAGATCTTCAGGAAGGGCATGAAAGAGGAGCTGCAGCTTGACCACAGCACCGTGGATAAAATCTTCCCATGTTTAGATGAGTTGCTTGAAATCCACAGGCATTTCTTCTACAGCATGAAGGAGCGAAGACAGGAATCCTGTGCTGACAACGACAGGAATTTTGTGATCAACCAAATTGGAGATATTCTGGTACAACAGGTAAGAGAGGTTTAAAGGCCCTGACCTCAGCAACCTAAAGGTTGTCAGACTCTCCACAGTGTTAAAAACCTATGGAGAAATAGAATTGATTTCATTGTGATTATTTCCAGATGCATTTGATTTTCTTTTATTTGACCCTGGTTTTCAGGACTGATGGCTGAGAGCTTTTAACAGCCAATGCCTGACTCCTCTGTGTGTTACAGGACTTGGCTGGATCATCTGTGGCTCTATTGCTGTCCCCTCCAGGAATCACAGCCATAAAGTCATCCCCTTATGAAAAGTCTACTTAGACTTTTTGACATGATGGGCTCTCTAATAGCGTGGCTCCCCCAGTGGGCCTGTGATGGTCTCACTAATGTCTCCAAGACAAATGTTGGTTCACTTCAGGAAGGGTGAGGCTAATCTATCGTCATTAAAGCCTTAGAGTTCATGTCTGGGGGACAAGACAAGCAAATCTCACTTAAGAGAAGGCACTTTTAAAGGGTCGGGATGTTTGAAGCATGAGCGAGAATGTGCTGTGCCATCCTCCTAGTAAAACAACAGTCACCTGCTTTTGACCATGGGCACTGGCTCCCTGATCTCTCTGAAGGGGCTCTCCATTAGAACATGCTAATAGAGAGGTTAGATAATGTGCATTCAGTGACTAACACGGCAGGCATTTTAGGGTACTTTCACGTGTATTA
The DNA here is from genome assembly GCF_000956105.1 of Propithecus coquereli. Lineage (NCBI taxonomy): Eukaryota > Metazoa > Chordata > Mammalia > Primates > Indriidae > Propithecus > Propithecus coquereli. Next base: position 8,452,903 of record NW_012155284.1, on the reverse strand, counting down.
TTTCATTAAACTGTCACAACACTGTGAAGTAGATGTTATTTTTCCCATTGTATAGATACAAAAACTGAGGCATAGAGAAGGCAATGACTTTCTCAAGTTTGTATATCTCAGAAATGACGTAAGTGGGATCTGAATCAAAATCTCTTTCATCAGCATGAGTGAAGAATATGATAACTTGGAATGTTCATAGTGACATTTGAGAGAAGCATGTACCATCACTAGACTGAAAGTCCCAGTAAGTCAGGGATTCTTGTCTATCTCATTACGACTATATTTCAGCACCTAGAACAGTGCTTGGTACTATTAATATATTTATTGAATGAATGGGTCACTTAGGAAAAAAAATCAGGAATTCACTTGAATGCCATGTTTAACAGTACCTGTAGCACTTGGGAAAAGGCAAGGAGGTCCATCTCTAATTGCTTTAGTATGGCTTTCCTTAGGTAGATGTCAAAATGCCATCTTTTCCAAACATATTAATTTTTGAAGCAGTTTCACCCTGTCACATACAGCAGTGGTGCCCAGCTGTTGGTCTGTATGCTAAAAATGGGGGAGTTAAGTTCATCAATAGAAATATTTTGAAACACACGTAAGTTTAATGCACAAAAACAAAACTTAAGATTTATTGCCTAGTAGCTACTCCTACATGTTGAAAAAGGTAAAAATCCACATTAGTAATAAGTTCTTTAACACAGCAGTATCTGCTTTGCAGATTATCTTTAGAGTCCTAGACATGTTTGGTCCTCATAATTCACCTGAAACATATGGTGCCAACTAGTAGGGCCCAGTTAAGTGACTGTAAGATACTTTGCAAGACAGTTTGAATAAAAATGTCTGAATGTGTCTAAGTGAACTTGATTCTGAGTGCATTCCAAAATGAAATTTGTCATTTGAAATCATTTTCATCTCTCTTTCCTTGATACAAATAGCTGTGACTTTACCATATTTTAATTCTAATTATTTAAACCATTTTCATTCTTAAGTTACTTTCAGAGTGTTAACTACAAAGTTGCACATCTCTATCAGCTCTATATTTATTCAATTTCTGTGGATAAAACAGGGCTTAAATTGAAAACAAAGTTTGAGGAGTTGGCTATCACGTAGTGTGAGACTGGGTCTCTTAGATGAATCACACACTTCATCTTTGGGGAAAGGATCCTTGGTATTCAGAGAAAAGGATTTAAGGTGCATTTGTTTTCCAGTTGTTGGCCATGCATGGTGGATACCGCAAAGGGTCCCCCCAATGCTACTTTGTTAATAAAGGTGTTTCCCGAGGATTAAATTAGCAAAACCCTCAGACAATGGATGTGAGTGTGGTGCTCTGTGGGCACAAAGGAGGAGACACACTGTTTAGGGACTTACGAGAGGAGAGTTTGGGTGCGTCCCACATTCTAACCAGAGAGACTAAATACGATCTCAGGAGGCTGGGCTGGAATATGATGTAATTTGTTCCATGGAAACTCTTGGTATTGGTGAGAAATTGTGAATATGAGGAACATGGTTTGTTTAAGCAATAGTTTCTCAACTTCAGGTACATAAGAATCATCTGAAGCTTGTTAAGAATGAGGAGTCCTGTGCTCCAACCCCCAGTGGTTTTGTCTCCATAGGATTGGGATGGGGTCTAGGATTTGGCGTTCTTAGATTTTTTATTTTGTAAATTATTCCCCCCGCAATGATAACATCTTGCAAAACTATAATACAATATTGCGACCAGGATACTGACATTGATATAGTCAAGATTTAGATATAGTCAAGATTCAGAACGTTTCTATGGCCACAAGGATTCCTCATCTGTCCCTTTTATAGCTACACTCACTTCTCTCCTGTCCCCGCATGTCCTTTAACTCCTGGCAGCCCACTAATCTGTTCTCTGGTTCTATAATTTTGTCATTTTAATAATGTTATATTAATGGAATTACACAGTATGTAATCATCTTGGGGTTGGCTTTTTTCAAACCCACCATCATTTTTTTCCGTCATCCAGGTGGTTTTGTATAACAATGGTTCATTCCTTGTTATTGCTGAGTAGTATCCCATGGTATGGATGTACACAGTTTATTTAATCATTCACTCATAGAAGGTCGTCTTGTTGTTTCCAGTTTTTAGCCATTACAAATAAAGCTGCTATTAACATTCATGTATACAGATTTTTGTGCAAACCGAAGTTTTCCTTTTTCTGGGATGAGTGCCCAGGAATGCAATTTCTGGGTTGTATGGTAATTGCGTGTTTAGTTTTGTAAGAAACTGCCGAGTGTTTTCCAGAGTGGCTGTACCACTGTACATTCCCATGAACAATGTACAAGTAATTCAATTTCTCCACATCCTCACCAGCATTTGATGTTGTCACTGTTGTTTTTATTGCAGCTGTTCTAAGAGGTGTAAAGCGATATCTCATTGTGGTTCAGACTGCACTTCCCTAATGGCTAATGATATTGAACATCTCTTCATGTGCTTATTTGCCATCTGTATATCCTTTCTGGTAAAATGTCTGTCTTTCGCCCATTTTCTGATTGGATTTTTGTTTTCTTACTGTTGAATATTAAGATTTCTTTACATGTCTTATATGTGATCGGCAAATACTTTCTCCAAATCTACAACTTGTCTTCTCATTCTCTAATTTTGATGAAATCCATTTTGTCAGTTTTTTCTTTTAAGGATTGTGCTGTTGGTTTCACGTCTAAGAATTCTTTGTTTAGCCTTAGCTCCCAAAGATTTTCTTTTTATTTCCTAAAATTTTTATAGTTTTATGTTTGACTTGTAAGTTTGTGTTCCATTTTGAGTTAATTTTTCTGCAAGGTTATGAGGCTAAATAGGTTAAAGTTCTTTTTTCAGTTGGGGGGAGTCTATGGATGTCTAATTGCTGCAGGACCATTTATTGAAAAGGCTGTCCTTCTTCCTCCATTGAATTCTTTTGTGCCTTTGTCAAAAATCACGGGGGCATTCTGGATTCCTGTTATGTTTCGCTGATCTATGTGCCTATCTTTCCATACAGCCTTAAAAACTGTAGCTATCTAATAAATCTAGAGGATTGAGTCTTTCCACTTTATTCTTTTTTTTCAAAATTGTTTTAGCTATTCTAGTTCCTTTGCCTTTTCATATAAATTCAAGAATAGTCTGAATAGTTTTGTCTATATTTACAAAAAGCTTACTGGGATTTTGAGAAGAATTTCATTAAACCTGTATGTTAATTTGGAAAGAATTGACATCTTTACTATCTTGAGTCTTTCAACCCATGAACGTGGTATAACTCTCCATTTATGTAGAGCTTTGATTTCTTTCACCTGCCTTGTATACTTTTCAGCATACAATCCTGCATATGTTTTGATGGATTCATACCTAATTTTTTTTGAGTGATCGTAAGTGGTATAAGAATCATCTTTTGAGCTATATTTACCCCAAGCATAGGTAAAGAACTATAAGCAAAGATGAAAAGACCAGAGATGGTGATATTAAATTCTAAGTATTTTTCAAGGGTGGGGGTGGATGTGTTCTGTGCACATAATGCTATCATAGTCTAAAAAAATTGGCATTCAGATCATTCAGTTAGTTCTCTCCACACCACTTTATGATTCTGACTTGGTTTCTGTGTAGATTTTTCTAAGGATATTTTTCTATAAGTCAGGCTTATTGAAACATTCAGTGTACATCTCTACTTCTCTTCATTAGTTAATAAATTGGCATTCTGGTTACTCACTATCCTCTTTCATCTTAGCTAACAGTAGCCTGCATCTTGATCCACTTGTAATGTGCAAACAAATATCAAATTCCCTACTGAGGATTGAGTCCATGGACATGGTCAGTAGCCATGTAAATACCAACTACAACTGGTGATTTTTGGGGGAGGACACACCTTCCTGAAGGTCCCAAATATTGCCACATATCCTTTCTTCAACCTATAAAAGTATTAAAACTACAGATCGAAATGATAAATTTGCACAAAAGCTAAAAAAAAATGAGAGAGAATAGAAGACATCAAATGTTTTTCATTTGGCTATTTGATAGTTGTATTAGTTTGATATAATAGAATCATGTTTGGTTGACCTTTACCACTTAACTACTTTTACTTTAATTTAAAAAGTGTTTGGGGGAAGAGAGGTGATTGTGTTCAGAAATCCCATGATGCTTATTCTTTATTTGCAAAGAACATTTTGAAATATGTGAAAAATTGCATGATCTGTTCTGCATTTAGAACTTACTAAATTTATAAGCCATTATTGAAATGTTATTCTTCTCAGTTTTCAGAAGAAAATGCAAGTAAAATGAAGAAAATATATGGAGAATTCTGTAGCCACCACAAAGAAGCTGTTAACCTCTTTAAAGAACTCCAGCAGAATAAAAAGTTTCAGAATTTTATTAAGGCAAGTATTTTAAAACTTTATTACAAAGTGATAAACCAGCACAGAGATATAATTTCTTCTTGTTTCTTATATGACTTAAACAAATGTTATATCTAGGTGATGTTTTTCAGGGGAAGGAGAAGGAAGAGGCAGGTGGTAGGTTTGTGGCAAAGATGGAAAGTCTCTTTTTCTGTGTTATTAAAATATTTCTCCTATATCATTTCCTTTTGTGTCTTCTATTTGTGAGATCGTGCTCTCCAAACTTCTGAGAATATTTGTCATATCCTGGGAAGCTGTTTCATGCCCTGACAAGTTACATATCAGAAAAACCAAAGTAAAAATAAACAGAACGTACCCAACTTCCACTGAATTCATTTGAAGCAATCATGACATCATATAATTTCATATTTAATCTCCAAACAATATATCTTAAAAATTACAATGACATTATCACAAAATAAATTAGTAATAACTTTTGATATCTTCAAATTTCACTGATTATCTCATAAAATTAGATTGCTTAAATCAGGATCTGACCAAGGTTCACATATTGTATATGGTGGTTAGACCTCTAAAATCTCTTTCAGTTTGAATGCTCTCCTTCCCTTCCTCCCCTTCCAATTTATTTGTTGAAGAAATTTGTCCTATAAAGTTTCCTGGATTCTAAATTTTTATCTGCCCTTTTAAGAATGCTACCAGATTCTACTCCCTTTTCTTCCCACATTAAGTGTGTGTTGAATACTTGAAAACTTAAGTAATACTTTGAGATTTTTAGGAAAAAATTGCCCAGATTAGAGGGAACTTTAAGTGCTATAATGGATAATAATAAATGTAAGGGACAACCTGTTGGAGAAACACTGCAAACTCATGTTCAAAATCTAACTTTGATTTCTGATTATTTTTCAAAAACTTTTGCTATTCATGAATTCCGACACTTAGAAGTGTTAGAACTTGCTCACTGTTTGAATTACTACAAACACATCAGAGTAACTTGAAACTTTTTGAAATCTTGGAGAGTTAGGGTATTGAAATTAATGACAATGCATTGTTTTAATTAATGACAATATTATGTTAAGTCTGAATAGAATTGTACTGTTGCAGATTCTTTATATTTTTAAATTCACACCTACAAAGTAAATACAGGTAGAATTTGTGTATATAAAAATGTATATGTATATATTTTAAGCTCCGAAATAGTAATCTTTTGGCTCGACGCCGAGGAATTCCAGAGTGCATTCTGTTGGTCACTCAGCGCATCACAAAATACCCTGTCTTGGTGGAAAGGATATTGCAGTACACAAAGGGTGAGTTATGACTTCTAGACAAACATTTGACTCTCTTGTTAGTTTTAAACATAGCTTAATGTCCTAAACAGCTATAAATGTTTCTGGCCTCCAATCTTCATTATAAAGATCTTCATTATGGGTAAACTATTCAAGCCTTAGAATTTGGATTCATTTTAAGAAATTGTCTTTTATAATATAATGCAGCTTGACTAATAGTCTGAATTTCTACAAGTAGCCCAAGCCAAGCAGGCTTCTTCATACATTGATCCTGCCTTTCCTTTCTATATTTTCCCTATATCTGGACCTCCTTAATGTATCTCCTCATCCTTATCTTCCTATTACCCTCACAGCAGTCTGATGAAACATGTTGCTATTGATCCTATCACCAAAGCAATAAGTTATTAGATTGAGAAGGATTATATGGAGGAGCTATTTTGATCCTGTCCATTTATTAAGTTCCAGGGAGTAACATCTGGCCATCTATTAAGAAGCTATTAATGCATATGGCTGGACTGTAAGCCCCTTGTGGGATCTGTAAAGCCTGTTTCTGGTCCACAGCTGGATCTTCAATATCTAGTGTCATGGCTGGTGCAGAAGACTATCAATAAATAAAAATGTATTAGTGCAATGAATGAATAAATAAAGATGCCTAATCCTCAAACTAGAGTATTGCTCTTGAGTAAAAATAATTATTAGGGTGATGATGTGTTACGTTAACAAGGGCTTGGGTTTGGAATAGTGTAAAGTTGGATTGCCATTGTACATACTTGGCTCTGCCACTCATCAGTTGGGCAAGTTAATTAAATGAGCCTCAGTTTTCTCCACTACAAAATGAGAATAATAATCCTAACCTTATGGAATTGTTGTGAAGATTAAATGAGATTGTCTCAGAAGGTGCCCATTGCAGAGCCTGGGTATAAACAAGGTGCTCCATAAGTGGGAGCTGTTTTTATTGCCTTTATTATTATCAATTGACTTAGAGATAATTAAAATGGTAGTGAGATCTTAAATGCCCATGCTACAAAACTCAATTCCTTTTTTTGTTTTTTGGAACGGGTCTAGGTGAATAGACATGCGTAATTTATTCTTTTCATTTTTTCAGTCACATTTAGAACTAAGTTCAGGCAGGAATGGTAGTATCTATTCCTTATGTCCCATATTTATTGTTCCCTATAATTTAATATACAAGAGAATATAAATGTATACAAAGAAAAGCCTCATAAATCTTGTTCTCAGCAAAAGAATGCAAACAAAATTAAAGCTTTTCACTTTGTAATATGTTTATATTTTCTTTTCACAACACCTCAAAGGCTAAAATCTGCTACTCCAAAGGTCATCCCATGAAAGATTCCTGGTAGAATAACCAACGATTACTGGACACTGCGAGTCAGAAACTGCAAGTGTGACTTTTGGCTCCATGGGCATAGTGGCATGGTAGCTGAACAGCCACCCCTCCTTTGGTCAGTACCAATGGCCAGTTACTCCCTGGGCTTCTGGGGACATGGGTTCACATGACTCTCTTATGGCAGTGCTCCTCAAACCTTACTGGCCATGCCTTCACTTGGGGATCTGGTTTACATCAGATTCTGATTCAGTAGGTCTGGGATGAGGCCCAAGGTAAACACTTCTAACAAAACTCCCAGGTGAGGTCAGTGCTGCTACTCTTTGAGGAGCAAGGCATGCTAAGGCAGTAATTTGTCCCAAAGGTCAAAGACTTTGAGCCCTTTCTTGGCCTTAGCCCAGGTCACATGAAACTCAACTTTGATATTTTCTCTACTCAGCTTTCCTGTCTATGACGTACGGTCTTCAGATATAAAAACCTTTCTTTGGAGGGGAGGGGTTTCGTAGGGGTGAGGGATGGTGAAGTGGTGAGTGTATTCCCTGGCAGGCAGTGAGAAAGGGTCTTCCGTGTGAAAGATGGGTGTCGGGATCTGCTCCTTGAGATTTTCTGACAAAACCCTCATGCATCTATTACAGCATTTAGAACCTGAAAATGTTTAGACCCTTTGGAGGACTCATTTCCTTTCCACTTAACTGTTATTTCTAACTGTTTTTTTCCTGCTGCTCTGGGGACCTTTGGTTTATCTGCCAGTTTTTCTTTTTTCCTCTCCTTCTAGTACCTGTGACCTCCTGAAACTTTACTTTTCAGTTCCAGTCATCTCAATAAACATCAACTAAGTGGTCTTTATCATCAAATAGAGAAAATAGCTGATTTTTCTATCTGTTCCAGAAACTTCTCCAGAGTATTTTCTTAGGCTAATCTAGAGATAAGAACAGGTGGCCAGTGTTTTAAAGAATAACTACTGAAATCAATGATTATTTGCTCTTGACATGAGCATGGATGACTTACCCATTAGGCACAATGCCTAGAAAATATTTTAATTCCTTTTACAATCAGAAGAGACAAATTTTAGGTCAAGGAAAGTGGCTTAATTATAAAATTAATATATTCACATTTATGCTAATGCAGTTATAAAATATAATTTTGAATATAATTTTTGTAGAGGAAGGGACCCAGAAAGGCAAATGAGTCTGGGGCCATTCAAGTCACACTGCGGCTCTGTTTTTGAGAGGACACTGGCTTGGCGCCACAGCTGGGTTAAGTTCTAGGAAACTTGGCGTGGGGATAACTTGATTACCTGCGTCTGGGAAGGTGGAAGGAAGGCGTAAGTTAGTATATGACACATTCCCTGCTCTACGGGGAAGGTCAGACCCATCCCTAGAATTCAGACATCCTATTGTCAGCTGAAATACATTAAATAATGCAAATCTTTTATAATCAAATATTTTAATGGAGTTTGTTTTTTGGGGGAGGGAGGGAGAAGGCGCAGAGTGATAGTATTGTAATTGAATTTATTCCAACATTTTTCTTATGGGAATTTTGTTATTTGGATGATACATTTAAGTATATTTAAAGATTAAAGAAAAAATTTTCTTCCTTAGCACTCTGGCTTATCGTATAGTATTCTTTGTTTCTTTCTTTTTTTCCTGCAGAAGGAACTGAAGAACATAAAGACTTATGCAAAGCTCTCTGCTTAATTAAAGACATGATTGCAACAGTGGATTTAAAAGTCAACGAATATGAGAAAAACCAAAAATGGCTTGAGGTCTTAAATAAGATTGAAAACAAAACGTACACAAAGCTCAAAAATGGCCACATGTTTAGGAAGCAGGCACTGATAAGTAAAGAAAGGACTCTGTTATACGATGGCCTTGTTTACTGGAAAACTGCCACAGGTCGTTTCAAAGGTATGGACAGCTCTACCAGACCAATTTCTCCTCCTTTCGTACATGTCATTCATTCAACAGAGGATAGATTTTCAAAAGAAAAATGTTTCAGAAGTGCAGGCACACATACACAAAGCCTTGTGAATTTCAATAGTTAAACATAGACAATGATATAAATCTTTGGTGAGACTTTGCTGCCCCAAGCTAAAAGCTTTATATATTTTTTATGAATTTGCAAGTTTATGATGTCTAAAATCAAAGGAACTGAGAGTTCTGCTAATTGTTGGCACAGAAGTATTATTCTGGCAAATGTGTTGTGTTGAAAGCAAGGCAGTACACCTACACACTTAGGGTCTGTTGCGTGCCAAGCCAGCCTGGGGGCTGTCAGACCATGGAGGGGAGAAATGAAAAGAACTCTGAATGTCATCTTTGTTGCTGAGTAACAGAATTCATCCATTTACATGCTGACGCTGGCGTAACTCTTCCTCAGTGCTACTGTTTGTTAACGGGCTTGAACTTGACTCTGTTAATCTGGTTAGACTCTAGAGCAGTTTATTCCAACTCTTAAGGACTGATTATGTGGCACATTGCCTGATGCAGGCTTTCTCACCCTGGCCTCACACTAGAGTCACCTCTGGAGCTTAAAAAAATTGCTGATGCACAAGTCTCCTCCCAGAGATCCTCATTTTCTTGATGTAGGGATGAAGCCCTAGCCCAAGGGTTGTTGAAAAGCTCTTCAGGTGAGTCTACCGTGCAACCAGGGTCAGAACCACTGTTTCTAACACTTCATCTTAATAACTTCCTTAGCTAAGCAATGAAAGGGAGAGGTGGTTAAATTCTAGTTACTCAAAGATTACCTTTGGGAGGATGATCAAGTTTTGATGGAGGTTGCAACCAATGTCTGAAATGGGATTTGTTGATCAGCAGCTTACAGTGTTGTATTGAAAAAATATTAACCACAATCTGTAGATCTATTGCTCCAAGTCATTCGCTCTTTATCCTCGTAGTAGAATCAGTTTGGTAACTTTGTGTTAGACTGCATGGTGAAGATGAGTTCTTGTGTGCAATTTGTAAGGGAAGTGCGGAATCTTAAACCTCACTCAGATCTAGATGACACAAAATAGCAGGTTTGCAGATATAATTCAAGGCAGAAGCTGCCCTCTTACATATTTAGTTAAGCCCTTTTGCCCCCTAAAGGTAAGGGCTTGCTGAATTCTATTAGAACTTCCTTTTTTTTTTTTGAATACTTATCTTCTGTTTTGAAAGCTACTATATTAAATTTTACTGCTATACCTGCAGTTATATACACACAAAAATACACCTTTAAACACAGCTTTCTACTAAGTTACCTATAGCATATATCTTTGGCTATCATAATGCAGGTGTTTTTATAAAAAGTTTTCATAAACTTTCATAGTCTTTATTTTTATTAAATTTATTTAAATTTCAAGTATGAAAACAGAATATTTAATAAAGGCATTTGAACTGTAATTTCTTTCATTAATACTAGCAATGTTTTTTCTTTGAAGATATCCTAGCTCTACTTCTAACTGATGTGCTGCTCTTTTTACAAGAAAAAGACCAGAAATACATCTTTGCAGCCGTTGTAAGTATTTGACCATGTGATACATTTTAAAAAATAGGTTTAATCACACATTTCTTTGAAAAATGCCTGAAATTCCTAGTGAAATAAAATGGTTACAGGCAAGTATTAACATATGCTTCTGCTATATTCCCCATTATGATTTGTGGTTGCAGTATTTAATAACAAGCCTATAATTGGGTTGAATTAGTATGATAAATGTTGATTTATCATAGCCAGTGCTGGGAGTCAGCTGGTCTAGCAGTTTAACTAATTGTGAAGATATTGGAGCCCTTTGGTACCAGTTTGTGAATAGGCACTTCCCTGATCCCCGCAAGTACCCACTTGTCATTGGTTATCTTGGTCTTTCCTCCAGAACCACCCTTCCCTTGACCCCAAACTCCCCTCCCTCAGATCTGGCAACTAAAGCGTTAATGCTGGGTGCAGCGGATCACTCCCAGCACCTGGCAATCTCCATCCCCATTGCCCTTGCTGTCTTGCTTGTTAACCCTGTTCATAACTGCCATGGTGTTCCTTCTGCCAAACAAGAGAACACCATCCTGCTATCTAAAGTTTAAAGAAGATTCTTTCTTATTTTTACTAAAATGGCTACTAATGACTAACAGTGTTCATGGAACACTTATCTTTGTAGTGTGTTAGATTAATCTCATTGCCAGCATGTAGTTACAATTAGACTAGCAATGAAACCAGCATTTTACAGTATTTCTTACACAGAATCTGTGTGTTCCAAAATGACTTGAAGAAGGAAGATGTCAGCAGTGAACTCCTTGTTAGCATCGTGGAGCATCAGGTGCTGTTAGAGGAAAGAATCTAAGACACAACACCAGTGAGGGCAGTATAATGGTGGCTCTCTACAATGCTAGTGTTTATCATCCACTGGACGATAGGATATTTGGGTGCCATTAGCAGATATCATTATTTCCAATTGGTTTTGCAAATTCAAAGCTTAATGAAGCTTCTATGTTATATTGTCCGGAGAAAACACAGAAGCAAGTCTCCAGTGGTGGGATTCTGGGGGCAAGAGGCTGGGGCAGGTTACATCTGCCTTTCTGTGCTTGTCAGGTTGGCTTGAGAGCCTTCTTCATCCCGTTGGGCACGTTGCCTCTCATTGGCACAATGATGCTGAGTTGTATAAACATCAAAGACCTTTTCACAGAACTATACTAGAGGATAACAAGAAGTCTTAAACAAGTCCCCGTGTCCCCAATCCATTTGAACTGTACCTGTTGTGAATTTCATGAAAACCGACTGATCCGTCTAGTGGCCTCTCTATGCTATTATCTGATATGCTACATAGAGAAAGTAAGTGGGAAGGAACACATCATTTTGCCTAACATGTGGGATGGTGAGGGCCATGCTGGCAAAGGAAAAAAATTCACATCACATCTTTATAGAAACCAATGTTTCTTCAACACCAAAGACCTGAAAGATAAGCAAATTCTGCTTCTTGGGTGATATTACAGGCCACTGTCCTGCTGATTGATCATGGATTAGACACAATGTAATATCATGGGGAATTGAAGCATTAGCTAGGAGTATACATATATCTGGATTTTCTAGTTCCTACCCTAGTGTTTTAGAACATTGTCCTCACCTTAGTACACACAGGTGAGATTCTCCACTTCTTATGCCCTTTAGAAAAAACTTCTTTAGTGGTTGGTTGTCTTGCTGCATGTTGTGGAAAACATGATAAGTTTAGAAATAGTCAGAAGCTATGCAGCTGAAAGTAGCAAGAGGATGGAGTAGCATCCCTATAGGAAAGTTTTGTTTTATTTTTAAAGAGGACTCCATAGGAAATGGGAGTAGGACCCCAACCTACAAAATTTATAGGAAAGAGTAGATGTGTTCACTAAGTCCTAGAATACTGAGGCTAGAAGGAATCTCTTGAACATCAAAGAAGGTAATTTCAAAAGGAACAAACAATAATGTAGACATAGCGAACACATAGATCTGCAAGTTCAAGTTCAAACTATGAAGCAACCTTAAGATCTTTTCATCACAATGGAATCACTCACTAAAAAATCAGCACAAAATGGATAACAGGGCTAAAGATTGCAGCTCCTTTCCTCTTCCCCTACATCAGAGGTCTTCAACTCCAAATTCCTGTAGGAATTGGGCAGGAAATGTAAATGAGTGAACTCAAACTCCTTGGTATCAAGGAAACAATGCAGTGGTAGGGACTGTAGTGAAAAGTGAGTACACACCTGTCTCAAAGAGAGCAGGGATTACTCAGCTATAGCCAGGGTTTTTAAATGAGAATATGGGTCCACGATTACAATCTTCTGCTTTTCCCAAGAACCCAGAAATCTAGAGTTTTTTAAAAAGTGAAATTGCCCAGTTTTTAAATTCTGAGAATTTACTTTAAAAATTCATTCATTAAATTCCATGGCAACAAACAAAACATCTCTTCAGGCTGGATGTTTGACATCTGTCTCCAAAGCAGACAGATGTGTGACTTCCCTTCCTGGAGATTTGATTTGAATTTTTATTCATCTTTAGTGTTTGTGCATGATTATTGTGAATAGTGATGGACATGTCTCTGATGCCTCCTGGTCTGATGGTGATTGAATGAGTGCTACTTTCTACCCACTTACCTATTCTTCACTTTTGAAAGATCTTATCCTGCCATTTCCTCTCCCCCGGAAACACTGACCAACTGGTTCAAATAATTTTACTCTTACTCATGTCTTAAGCAAGTCAAACCCACTCTGCCTTTTTATGTACAGAGACCATTTACCTTGTAAGCTGAGGAAGCTAAAACTGTACATCGAGTGAGGGAAAAGAGATAAGGTCTTGGAAGGTAGATTCACAATAGAATAAGGAATATTAACAATGCTCACAGGATCTCCCTAATTAGAGAGGGCAGTATGCAAACAATTCTTCCACAAAGCTGCTTTTGCTTGCATTTTCAGAGACAGAGCACAGGACTGGGTAGACTAGTGGTCTTGTCCCATCGTGTTTTTTCTGGTGCTACTCCAAGAAGAGTGGGGTGAGGAGTTCTCTGGTTATACCCTGGCACACGTCAGATGTGCCCAAGCTGTGTAATGCTGGGGAGACTACAAGCCAGCACCAAAGAGTCAACACTTGAGGATAGAGCAGCATGTTCTGGATCAAGGCGTCGCTTAGTCCATGCGGCAGACACAAAACCACCCAGCGCAACCAACTCTATAAACAGTCGCGGAAGCCACAAACCAAAGAATATTTTGCATATTACCCGCAAAACTGTTCATCCCGAGGGCATTCTTTTGGCCATTCTTTCAACTACTGCCACCTAGCAAGTCAGTGTTATCAGTGTTGTGTTCATCTTTGAATCCCCCGTGCTTAGAAAGAGACACAGGAAGATCACAGTAAATGCTGGTAGAAGAGGGGCTTTCATCATGGCTTAGCTGCCAGATTGTAGACTTTCTTCCTATTCCCCTCTGGTAGAATTATGTAGAAGTATTTCTAACTGTTGACATATGTTGAGTGCCTACCCTATGCAAGGCTGTGTGCTAGGCATATGAAGATGAATTAGACCTATTCCCACCCATGAAGGGCTCATCTGGTTGGTGAGAAGAGGCCTTTGCAGGTAGAACTCTAGAAGCTGTGTTGCTGTGATCTGCAGGGCAGTCGCAGAAGAGGTTGGCTGTGCCCTACCTATTCTTACCTTCCACATTTGCCGTCTACTTTTGGTTTCTGGGCTTCTGTTCCTGTCACCTTACTGAAATGGTGTTGTTGTAAACTGCCCAATCCAATGGACGCTTTAGGTCTTCCATCCTTCTCAATCTCTTTGTGATTTTTGATATACTGTTTCCTATTCCGTGCCCTCCTAGAAAAATTCCTCCTCCCTTAACTATGGCATTTTGATATTTTTTTCTTCCCTCATTCTGTCTTTTTAAAAGGTGCTCTTTTAAACCACTAATTCTTAAGCACCAACATTCCCCTAAATCCCTTTTCCCTCCTCTCTTCTCCACACCCTCTCCATTAGAGATCCTACCAGCTTCTGCAGCTCTTTTGAAAAGGTTGAAAGTGAAAAAAGAAAAAAGTACTGTTGCTTTCTTTAGCTCATGTTTTGTGAGAGCCTTACTTTCGATAGGATGCTGTTTCATCTGCACATTTTTCCTATTTTATGTAGGATCAGAAGCCATCAGTTATTTCCCTTCAGAAGCTTATTGCTAGAGAAGTTGCCAATGAGGAGAGAGGAATGTTTCTGATCAGTGCTTCATCTGCTGGTCCTGAGATGTATGAAATTCACACTAATTCCAAGGAGGAACGAAACAACTGGATGAGACGGATCCAACAGGCAGTAGAAAGGTAACATTTCTGTCTGTGATCTATGGAACAGAGTTGTTCAATTGGGAACGATATTCTAACCATGTCTCCTCTGCATGAAAACTTTCCTCTGCCAGAGTGGTGTGCTCCCTGGCCCCGGCCCCTGCCCCTGCCTCCGATAGCCCCGCATCTATGGCCTTGTCCTCCACACCTCCCTGCACGTAACGCCCTCGCCTCCCTCTGCCTGCGTGAGCCCCGCCTGGCTTTGGTGCAGCTTGAGCCTCCCCTCCTCTGTGAAGACCTCTTCAGTCCAAGTGGTCTCTCCTTTACCTGAAACCCTTTAACACCTGCTGTCTAAAGCATTTACTTGGTGCTTGTCATATACTGCCCTGTTGCTATTACCTTTTTAATGTCTGTGTGTGTATGTGTGTGTATTCATTTAATTAGATTGGAAACTCCTTGAGGGCAGGGACCGTGTCTTATGTTTCTCCTAGTACTGAAGAATCGTTCAATAAATGTTGCTGAATTGGTGGATCTAAGTGTTCTAAGTCAATTTATTCCTTATTTCTTGTGCAAGGACAGTTTTTATAAATGAGAGCACAAGGGTGAGAGTGATCATTCTTAACAATAATTTCATTAGTTAGATCTTGAATTTATAGAAAATTCCTCCACCTCCACTGCACCCCATCTGATCTGGCACCCTGTGTTTATCCCCTACAACCCTTCCACTCATTCTATTCTCATTAAGAATAGAAATTCCCAAATGTAGTGAAAAGCAAAACTTTTTATTTTAGTTATACTTAATGCCAGTGTTGGTATTGTGTGTGTGTGTGTGTGTGTGTGTGTGTTGGAATATTTGAGTCACCCTGTACTGTTGACTTAGAGGGCCGTGTTATATTATGCAAAGTCATTTACGTACTCAAGAAAACCAAGTTTCTTGGCCAGGGACCATGATGAATTCTCTCTGTGTTGAATTTTTCTCCTTTATGAATAATTCTGATGCCAAGTTCCCATGTTTTTCTAATGAACCCACAGATACTTGGATTTAGCTTCAATTATGTCTCTTGACTTTTGTCTTTTAAAGTTGCCCCGAAGAAGAAGGGGGAAGGACAAGTGAATCTGATGAAGAAAGGAGGAAAACTGAAGCCAGAGTGGCCAAGATTCAGCAATGTCAAGGTAGAGTGCAGGCACTTCTGGCTCCCCGGCTGTGTGCTGTTCTCCCTGGATATTGGGAAAGC
The DNA here is from genome assembly GCF_000956105.1 of Propithecus coquereli. Taxonomy (NCBI): domain Eukaryota; kingdom Metazoa; phylum Chordata; class Mammalia; order Primates; family Indriidae; genus Propithecus; species Propithecus coquereli. The sequence goes on along the minus strand of NW_012155284.1, from coordinate 8,436,960 downwards.
CCAAGTGTCATGAACAAAGGTTCTGACTAAGCGATTAATTCTCTACACCTAAGGTTCACCCTGACCATCCTGCTTCTGCAAAAATATTTGCACTAGAAATACTCAAATAAGATGACTTTCTCTCCTCTTCCACCTTAGTGATTAAAATGTATATAGAAATGCACGTGACACATATGAAACAATAAGTGTGAGCAGTGTGGTGCCGCTGAGCACTGGAACTGTTGCTGGTTTAATTTTAGGCCTCAGCACTGTCATGTCATCGTTATAGGACTTTGGACAAGGAACCCAATAGGTCATAGGTCCAGCTCTCTGTTTCCAAATTGTGAAGTATGGAAATGACTTTGGTGATTCTCCACTCTGACTTGACATTGGAATCACTTGGGGGAGGTCTTTAAAAATACGGATGCCTGGGCCGCACCCTCAACCCACGGAAACAATGTGTGGGAGGTTGGCTGTCGACTTCAGTATTTTAAACTCTCCCCAGGTGATTCCAAGGTACAGAGAGGACTGAGAATTCCTGGATTAGATGCTAGTTAAAGTCCCTTTGAGCTTAAAGAATTCTGTAACATCTTGAAATCAGAGGAAAATGATGCACGCAAAGATTGGTCAAACAAATTGGATGTTTGGAAACAAAAACATAAATCGGCATGTTTGGTTTTTACCAAAACTGGCTGAAGCCCGAGTGGTTTCAGGCCTTTGCATTGTTTTCTCTTGTGGGTATTCACTCATCATGGACAATGCCGTCTCAATTTTCATTCCTGAGCTTGATGTTTAGTCTTAATAGAAAACAGCCTGAATAAACAAAGAATAGCTTTGCAAGTTTTTCTGGAATTAGGAGAACGGGAAAGAAACCTTATTTACAGAAAAGACGATGGAAGCTGAGAGAGTTGCAAGTCACTTGCTAGAGGCCACAGCCACTAAGTGGAATAGTCAGTATTTGAACCTGGGTCTTTCCCACCTAATAACCTGGGCTTTACCTTTTAGATCACACTGCTCACCGATTAGCAACATCTTTATCTTAGAACTTGGATTTTCATATCTGTTGTTGTATTCATATAAGTGATAGCCTCATATGGTAAATACTATTTCATAGAAACTCTCACTAACCAAGACCAACAAATTTGCACGTATTTGGAGGAGAAGCTGCGTATCTACGCTGAGCTTGGAGAATTGAGTGGATTTGAGGATGTCCATCTAGAGCCCCACCTCCTTATTAAACCAGACCCAGGAGAGCCTCCCCAGGCAGCCTCATTACTGACAGCAGCACTGAAAGAAGGTAAATTCCTTTGAAAAGGATTTGGGTTGACAAATTCAAAAAACATTTGTTGAACACCTACTATGTGCCAGGCACTGTGGTCTTGGTGCTGAGGATACAGCAGAACAAGACAAAGTCCTTACTGTCCTGGCACTTATATTCTAGAAACAGTGAAATACAAAGAAATAAATAGGTTGTATCAAGTGCTATGAAGAAAACTACGCCAGGCAAGGGGACTAGCGGGTGATGGAGTTGGGGCGGCTCTATTGTAGATCAGGTGGCCAGGGAGGGCCTCTTTGATGTAATGACATCTAAGCAGACACGAAGGAAGTGAGAAAGCTGAGTGATGTCTGGGGGAGAGTGTTCCAGGTGTAGGGAGCAGTGGGCACTTGTCTGAGGAACAGTGAGGAGGACATTGCGGGGAGAGCGAGCGAGTGTTGGGGTGGGCGGTACCAGGAGATGAGTCCAAAGTTAGCAAAGGCTCAGATCACATGGACTGAGGTGTGGACTTGGCATTTCATCCTGAGCGGTGGGGAAACATGACAGCATTTTGAGTGGAGGAGTGACTTGATTTGTGGCTTGAAAGGAACCCTCAAATGCTGCTGTGTGGAGGATAGACTTAAGGGGGCAGGTGGTGGCGGCTGAGGGAGGGTGGAGGCAAGATCGCTGGAGACGAGAGAGGCCAGGGAGAGGAAGACCTGAGTTCACAGAACTGAAATGACTGACAATTTTGACCCGATTAGCATCGGAGGGAAGGGAGAACTTGTGCCAGTGCTAAATCATTCAAGGAACACAGGCAAGGGGCTGGGGATCCATAGATGACAGACAACAGGGAGAGGTGGTGAGTGGTATAACCTGGGGGCAGGAGCTTCAAGGGGGAAAGGAGTTTAAGGGAGCAATGGGGATAATGGTCTGGAAGTGACAATAGTGACAAAGGGCTTGGCAGATAGAATAGCCACTGCCTGAGAGAGTGGCAGGGAGAAGGATTGGTCAGTTACAGACCACAGACTACACGCGTCCCACCACCTGTTTCTGTAAATATAGTTTTACTAGAACACAGCCACGCTCACTTGTTTGTGTGTTGTCTATAGCTGCTTTTTGCTACAGTGACAGAGACGACAGTTTTGATAGAGATTGTACAGCCCACAAAACCTAAAATATTCACTATCCGGTCCTTTGCAGAATATGTTTGCCAAGCTCTGGTTTAGAATCTCAGAATATTAGCTATGAAAGAGAATTTAGAAATCATGGGATCTGTCACTTTATGTCACAGTTGAGGAAACTGAGGTCTTGAGAAGGACATAGAGGTTGTCTGACGTGGGGTTCCCCGATAGAATCATTCATTCATCCATTTGTGAGATACTCACTGACATCAACCCTGTGTATCGTTGGTGGTGCTGAGAAAGCAGCAATGTTTTCATAAGACTTCTAACGAGGGAAGACAGACAATACTCAAGGAAACACGGTAACTTCAGAAAGTAATGTGAAAATAAGATAATGGGATTGGGATGAGATGAAGGCTTTGCTTTAGGGGGGTCAGGGATGATGTCTCTGAGGAGAGTGATTTTTGGCATGAGGACTGAGAGATGAGAAGCAGCCAGCTGTTCTGGAGATCTGGGGAGGACCATTCCTGGGCAGAGAGGAGGTAAGTGCAAAGCCCCTGAAGCTTCAGTGAGCTTGGCATGTTCAAGAAAAGTAAGAAGACCAGGGTGGCAGAAGTTAGGGGAGACTGCCATGAGATGAGGTGGGTGGGCTAGGACCAGGTCATGGGAGGCCTTGGTTTACACACACGCAAACACACACACACACACACAAAGGGATGTTATTCCAAATGTGATGGAAAATCACTGGAAGCTTTAAATCATGGGTGTAGCATGGTTTCATTATGTATTTTTTTTTTTTTTTTTGAGACAGAGCCTCACTCTTTTTGCCCGGGCTAGAGTGTTGTGGCGTCAGCCTAGCTCACAGCAACCTCAAACTCCTGGGCTCAAGCAATCCTCTTGCCTCAGCCTCCCAGGTAGCTGGGACTACAGGCATGCACCACCATGCCCGGCTATTTTTTTCTATTTTTTTTAGTTGTCTGGCTAATTTCTTTCTATTTTTAGTAGAGACCGGGTCTCGCTCTTGCTCAGGCTGATCTCGAACTCCTGAGCTCAAACGATCCACCCTCCTTGGCCTCCCAGAGTGCTAGGATTACAGGCGTGAGCCACCGCGCCCAGCCTGGTCTCATTATGTCTTAAAAAAAAAAAAAAAACTCTGGCTGCTGAATGGAGACCAGGTTGGGAAGAGCGGAGTCTGCCTCAAGACCTGTTAGGAAGCAATCATACGAGTTGAGATGACAGATGTTGATCTAGACCAGGGATATTGGCAATGGAAGTAGAGAGTAGACAGATTCAAGGTACATTTTAGAAATGAATCCAAAAGGATTTTCAAGTGGGTTGGCAAGAACCAGTGACCTCCTCATTATCCTTGATGAAGCTTTGGTGGAATAAGTCATCCACTCTCGAGTTTAGCCAGTGGCTTTAACTTCCTCCCCCACGAAAACTTCCACTAACATCAAGTTGTAAGTCCATCTGCTTCCATTCCTCTGGCCCACTGCGATAGAGGTGCCGGGGCACAACGGTGGCCCCAGAGCAATGGCAGTGTACTGCAGGAGCCACAGGTTGGGTAATCTACCCTAAGTCATTGGCCATTAACACCCGGGCTGCAGCTGAGAGATACAGCAGGGATTCTTACCTCTGCTGTAAGGGCGGGGTAATCATCTTCCGGCAAAAAGACAGTTTGGCAGTGTACCTTGAATGGTCTCCCTCCGTCTTTGCCGTTGGACTGTTTTTCTTCCCTCCTTTATACTCCTCTATCTCTGCCTCTTGGATTCTCTGCATCCTTCCAGATCCTACGCAGTTTTTACCTCCTTTAAAAACTTTTTCCTAATCCTACTAGCTAGCATAACTCTCCTGTTCCTCCATGCTACTGTAGCATTTATAATGCTCTAATAACCAGATGATAGGACTGAGAACTGACCACATGCTGCTTTGTAGTATAGTTAGTAGTGTATGTCTCTTTCCTTCTCCAATCTTTGAACTGTCCTTATTTGTTACCAAGGGCCCAGTAGCCCCTAGAACAGAGTAGATGTTTAATGAGTATTTTCAAAATTGAATCCTTGAACAAGGTGTTTTAGAAATATTTGTAGGGTCTTCAAAATTATGCTATTCTACATGCTAGTCGAACATCTTTTATTGTAAACAGAAACTTCACCCTCTGGGTGTGATGTTTCCTAAGCTGACCTAAGCTAAGCTTGGGATCCTATGAGTAGCCTTTGGTGCTTGTTTAAAATGTGAATCTCCTTTTCTCGTCTGGAGAACCAGGTCCAGTAAGTCTAGAGTGAAGATTAGGAATCTGTATTTTTAAAAGCCAGTTTGGGGAAATAGTCTTTTGAAGAATAACTAATATGTCCAAATAACAGGTTTTAAAATCCTAACGCCTGATATTGTATTTGAATTCATCAAACTATAGGAAGTTTTTCAGCATATTAATGTACAGAAAGTTGCATTTGAGATATTTTTATATAATAAGTTTATATTTTTTTATTGAGTTAATTTTCTATCATAAAATGATGCTAAAAGTTTTGTTCTAGATTGTAGGTCTGTAAATTTTTTATGTAATGGGCCAGATAGTAAATATTTTAGAATTTGCAGATCACACAGTGTCTAGGATATATTTGTGTGTGTGTGTGTGTGTTTTAACAGTCCTTTAAAAATGCAAAAACCATTTTTAGCTCCTGGACCATATAAAAACAGGCATAAGCAAATGCAGTTTTCCAAACCCTGTTCTAGATTAAGCTATATACATATATCTGTTTTTTAAATTTTATTTTTATTTTTCTATTCTTAGCTGAGAGCCTACAAGTTGCAGTGAAGGCCTCACAGATGAGCGATGTAAGTCAATCATCCGAGGACGGTTGTGGAGAATCTATCTTGACGGACACACACAGTTCTCAGGATGTCCCGGGATCGCCTACTGCTTGTAAGTGAAAATGCAGGCCCTGGCAATGAGCCTGCGCACCGTGCCTGGAGCTAGAGTGGTCACATAAAATGAAGGCAGTGATTCTGTCCCTATTTGGAGGGGACTTAATGTATTTTTTTAAATTAGAAAAAAACTTTGGAATAAATGTGCTAGCCATAAACAAATATTATGTATAAAATAATGACACTGATGTTCCAAGGACAAGGACCTAAAGAGTAATTGGTGAGTTATACTGCTCTGTTTCCCAGCCGAGTGTTATACCTTCCCCATACCCTACCCTGCCTCATTTTCGATATGACTTACTGAGTACAGTTTTGAAAGAACTTTTTAACTTTTTTGTTTTTTTAAAAGTCCCTGCAGTCTCTTAGAGAGTAAGTGCTTAAAACTTAATCTCATACACATCACCTGAGAAAACAACCCAGAAAATGGAAATATACACAGACTTCTCTCTCTCTCTCTCTCACACACACACACACACACAACACACATACACATATGAACACACATACTCTTGGGTGCTGCTGTTAAAAGCAGAAGTGCCAGAAAATTTCTTGATCATCATACATTTTATTTCAGGTCAGAATTCATTTATTAAAACACTGTTTCAAAATATTTTAAATACAGAAAAATAGAATGTAGAGAATTGGTTTAGATTCAGAACCCGCTTATACTGTTATATGTATGGTTGTAAGCTAAATGCTTAGTTCCATAAAGGTTTCTAAGATACAAGCATAAAGAGTATATTTTTCATCTTACATGGTTGGTAAAAACCTTACTTTCCCAACTCCTTATGTGCAGAAGGTAACATGTCTTTAAAGATTGGAAGGTTAAATTGTCTTAGAACTTCTTTAACAACATTCCTTGGTTAATTAAGATATATAGGAGCCATATAGCTTTCTAATTCTATACATTTTTTTTTTTTTTTTTTTACCAGCACCAATAATTATTTTCCCCTCTCGAGTTCTGCTTTATCAAATCCTGGGTTTCTATTTTCAGAATGTGCACATATGTTTTTCATTTTGGCACAGCCCAGATTCATCAGGGGAGTTGTACTGCCCTGGGTGATTTCCTGTTAAAAGAAGAACCTCATTATGCCATTGAGGAAGTTCTATCTAAAAATACACGCAGGGATCTGCTGCTGTCAGCCTCACCCCAGGGACGGCTGGGGGGGCGCTCCGCTCCACTCCTGCAGCTGCCTGGAGCGTGTGGCCGTACCGTCTGTCCCTTTAGGCCAGGCAATGAAGCTTCTCCCGTCTGTATCCGCATCTCCCGTGACATGGGAGAGTTCCAAAGGGAAACTCGTGGCATTTGCTAGAACCGTTGAGGGCTCTTTACAGACTGGTCTGATAGGGAGATTCGGGTAGAAGAGAGGTACAGGGGCAGGTTGGTGGGGTCCTGTACCCCAGAGGCCACCTCAGTTCTGGGCTGGATTGCAACATGGTGCTACAAGAGTTTGATTTTCTTTATAAAGTTGTTAAGGGCAAAGATTATTCCTAAAGGAAGGTCAGTAACTGAATAAGTCAGTTCTGCGCTTGACTTTGAGGCCTGGGTCCTTCCAAATTAGGCTCATGTCAGTCTGAGGCCATCAGTAAGGAAAGTCCTCTACATTCAGTCCTCAATAGGCTAATCAGATGAGTGAGCAGAATCTACATCCAGGGAAGCTCTGTCCATTGGAGACCCTCTCGCCTACCCTGGAATTGAATGCAGGGGCAGGTCTGTGTTCCGTTCTCTGCCTTCACTTGGCAGAAAGAGAATGGCTAATCCTTTGGTAATGCCTTTGGCATTGCTGTAAGAGTTAAGAATAGTACCCAGTAGTAGAACCATTTTTTTGAATGACAGAAAAATCTCTATAAAATGTCTCTTCACTATAAGTGAATAAGTGTTGATCAGCTTAGACAGAATGAACTTGGTTTTTAGCTGGTATCATTTGAAGCAGTTTCCATTTAGACAAAAACTACTTTGTATTAGAAGAGGCCTATGAAGTCCTAGAGGACTTCCATTTTCCAAAGACATAAGTATTTTTATTAATTTAAAGGATTAAAAAAGCATTTCCTTTATGTGAAATAAAGTTTCAAGATGACAATGAATAATAAATTTTATAAACAGTGTCACAGAGTGAGTATCTATTTCATCAGGGTCCTGAGTAGACATGGTTCTAGTGAAATACCATGTATGAAAGGGCTTTGAAAAGTCTAGTTTTCATCAGTGCAAGGTGGGTATGATAGAAGTTTTAACCAAGTTCACAGGGGTAAAGAAATAAATAAAATTCTGCCAATGGAGAGTTAATGGGTGAAGTGAAATTTGTATTTGGTGCTTAAAAATATTTCTGGACTGGGTTTCTGTGTCTTCATAGGTTAAATGTACAGAATCTTACAGTATTTGTGAAGCATAAGCAAGAAATGTGAGAATAAAAGATATGTGGAAATTGTTAAAAAGTAAATCACTCAGAGATAGGGATAGGTTGTCCGTTTGTATGACTAAGAGACCATAAAGTATTAGCCATCTCCAGCCGCCTTAGAAAGATGTCTTCTCCCTCCTGCCCTCGGACGCTTTCTTCCTCTAAACCTCTCGTAGGGGCCACAAGGGAGCCTTTCTGCAGACTCGGCTCTGCCAAGAGACCTTGCCTTTGTTCTACAGTGCCTGTTTGAAATCTCACCCTCCCCAGGAGGCATTTTCCTAGTAAGTGAAAGTGAGATGTAGAACCCACCCTCTATACCGCAAACAACACAGGAACATGTTAGCGCAAGAAGGAAGTGAAAACAAGAAGGGGAGTGATCGTTTATGCTATTGGTCAGTGTGGTATCTCTTAGCGTGTAAGCTCCATGCGGGCAGGGACTGCGTGCTTTGCTCTGTGCTGTTTCAGCACCTCGTCAAAGAGGGTTCAATATGTATTATTTTGTGATGTTTCCTATTTCAAAACACGTGTCGGCTGCGTGCAGAACCCAGTCGGCTGGCTGATGTTTGATATTGTCCTTTTTGTTTCTGTCTCGATGGTGTGCTTCCAGCACTAGTCCCAGAAGGGAGAGAAGGAAGAGGCTGTTGGGATGTGGATCCCGGGATCCGGGGTGTGGTAACCGACTTGGCGGTCTCTGATGCAGGGGAGCAGGTACTGTGCACTGATTTGTTAGTAAAGAGCACGGGTTACTGTGTGTAATTAAATAGCCTCAGGTCCTGCTCTGCCAGTGGGAATGACTGGGATGAGAGTGCTTTTCTGAATTGTTCTCAATGGATTGAAATATTCATATTGAAACTTTCTAACTTATTTCTTCTCCAAATGTGCTGTTCTTCTTATGTCGTGTAAGTGTAAACAAAGAAATGATTGGAAAGTTATTAAAGCCGATTGAAAACTCTCGCCTGTGTGTGTGTGTCTGCGCTCTCCTGCTTTCCGCCTTGCAAACCTTTGCTTCTCGCCCACCGCATTTGGCAACTGCCCGAGCGGTGGTCCTGGGCGTCTGGGGCCCCTATGCAACCAGATGGTGCCAAAGTAATTGAAACACTTTTTTTATTTTTGAATATTCTTGCTTCTGTCACTTTCCTTAAACTTTTTCTCCTTCCAAAGTTGATTTCCTGTCACCACCCACATTTCACCTACTTTTTTTGTGGTAGATTTTTAATTAATCTCACCAATTTTTGCTGGGGAAAGTGGTTGCAAATGCTTCTTTTTTTACTTTACATACATAGGTGGTAACGCTCTCTTTAAAAATTAAGTGCATAAAACTTTCTGTTAACTTCGAATGAAATTGAGATGTCAGACAGAGGAAAGGAATAAACATACGATTCTGGGAGGTGTCTAGTTGGCCTCCTCGGGCTTGTCTGGGCTCAGGAGGTTGGCTTTCTCCAAAATCAAATTAGTACATTACAGCTATCAGTATGTGTCAATATGGAAAAATGACAAATGTCAGATCTTCTCTTATGTATTTATATGTCACACTTTTTATTTATTATAATACATATGATTGAGAAACCAAGTCTAAGGATTTTAAAAAACCTATAGAGAAGACAGCTGTGACTTTGTACTCTTTTTTAAACTTCACAGGCCAAAGTGATTATAGAAATGCAATATTTCGCTCCACTTCTTTTAATTGTAAGCTTTCTAACGTCTTTCTTCCTAAGATGTTCCTGCTTTTCCTCCTTTTCAGTGCTGACTTCACCTTTAAGTCTCAAGTTTGTAGTTTCCAACTTTTGTATCATTAGAAAAGAAAGAGTAAGTTGGTCAGTGATAGTTTAATTTTGTGTGGAAAGCTATGGTGGCTCCTACCCCTAAACACTTCTGCCCCCATGATTTAGTCACAGGTAGGTAAGTTAGAGTAAGTGACGAGGTTCTTTGTTGGATTAACCTGTCTGCAAAACTTGCCCTTAACAAGGCATTTTGAGAAACTAAATGAACTGAGATATAGGGCAGGACCACTTGAAATCAAACTTTTAAAAAAGTATGGAATGGCTATTTTGTCATTACCTTGCTTAACAAGGTAAGGCTAAAATAAATTTCTGAAAATTAAAAAGTTCAATCTGTAGCCCAAATGCTAGAAATGTTGTGAATCACCAACTGCAGCTATGCAAGTTCACCACAAGGTGGCAGACCAACTCCATTTAAAAAGATGATGTGCCCGTTCCCATCTTGTATCAAACTTGTGGTGTAAGTAACCACAGGTAGCACAATCCAACTCATTTCTCTGGTTCTAATTTTTATAGAGTATAAAAACTCTATACCATATGGTCTTCCTATTACAAAAGCCGTGGAGTATTGACGGACAAGGAGAACCAGTCAGGGGTGGAGAACCTGTGGCTTTGGGGCCACATGTGGCCTTCCGGATCCTTGAATGTGACCTTTTGACCGAGTCCAGATTTTACAGAACAAATCCTTTTAATAAACTTTTTTTTAACCACTTAAAATTAGATCTGCTCAGACAAAAGCAAGCAGCATACAGGAGATTGTAGGCTCTTGAAGGGCAGGGAATTTGATGCTCTCCCATAGCATAAGATGTGAAGTGTATTGTGGGTGATTAATATTTATTGATTGAAGGGAGTGCTGTCCAATTCAACTGACAGTCATTCATTTGTGGAGTGTCCATTACGTGCCAGCATCATTCTTAGGTTTGAAGATATAAGATATGGAACACAAATAAAGTCTTGCTGCTCACTGGCTTACACTCTAGGGAGAGAAGGCAGACAATAAATTAGTAAACAAACATATAGTTCAATTCCAGAGACTGGAAAAACCCTCACTATCCACAGGTGTCCCCAGTGTGTGCTATGGGAGAGACAAGGAATGAGGCATAGGCTCCTGTCCCTAAGGAGCAGATGGTCTCCTGTGAGTTCATCACGGCCTCTGCTGGTGGTGCCTCTGCTAAGGCAGTCACTGGTCCAGTGAACTCCGACCATGGTAGGGTGTGCAGTAGCCCAGCGAGGCGCTCCCCTTTGGGCTGACTCTGGGCCTGGGTTTCTTTTCCCAGCCACTGGCTATTTTGGCATGACGAGTCTCCTTCAAAAAGACAGGAGAGTCAGAGGTCCGGCATGATGTTCCCTAACTTCCAAATCTGGCCTCCCAGGATGTGAAGGGTTGGCCTGGCCCAGGAGACGCTTCAACCTGAGCATAGGGAGCTCAATTTATAGTGTGGTTTGCGTTATCACTTAGAGTTTGCAGGACTTCCATATTGTTGCCCCTTGTTGTTTTAAGGGATGGTTGGGTAAGAATTGTCATGCATTGCAAACACCAAGTTTGCACAAAGGGGCTCTCATTGTCAAGGGGTTGTTTAATTCTAAAGGCTTTTGTTTCTGGGAGGAAACTGAGTCACGATAGATGAGGTAATCAAGTTTAGAGAGAGTGTAGTGATTTACCTAAGGTCATACCTTTTGGAACACTACAGTGCAGCTTTTCAAAAAGTAAAATGGTTATTCATTTTTTTATGTTTTTATGTATTTTAGGTGGAATATAGAAGTTTTCCAGGTTCTTCACAGTCAGAGGTGAGCCACACATGTCTTAAATATATCACTAGCCTCTCTTTATTTGTGGATAATGAAAGCTTTTTCAGGAATTTGATATTTATGATCTTATTTTTCAGATTATACAAGCTATACAGAATCTAACCCGCCTCTTATATAGCCTTCAGGTAACTATCCTCCTTTAATCTTTGACCTTGTGAATGTTTCTCTTAATGCAATTCACTTTGATGGTTACCAGACTTTAAAAATTAGAACACTTGAGAGGTAGTGAATGATCTTAAAAGAATGCCAACCTCTTAGGTGCAACATGTTGAACGTCACCTGGTTTTGTAATCAAGGCAATACCACCACTGCCTTTTGTACAAGTCTCTGAAATCATAAAACACATCATATCTTTAAAAAATATTGATGAGTATGATCTGGCCTGACATTTTCAATGAAACTCTTAGGTGAGTGTAGCATGACTTCACATTTTCTGGTGAAAACTTAAATTCACACCTAAACTTTTTCTACTTCCACATGTGGCCATAGGCCTTTAGAGCAGTTAAATAACTCATAGCCTTCTTCACTCTTGTGCTTGTTCATCCACTCCACATTTGTGGCGTACCCTCTCTGCTGGATGCTATGCTGAGGGCTGGCACAGAAAGCCTACCCTCAGGTGGCTTACTGTCTTTCAAGGAAAAATAGGCATAAAAATTGTGCTTATGGTTAGGATTAGAGGGTTGGATGATCCCTTAGGCCATTCCTTAGGCACAAGAAAGAGGCTCAATGCATTCAGTTGCTTAATTGAAAAATATTTTGGAATTATACATATGCAATGTCAGAACTGTTGAAAATTTGTAGAAAAATTTGAGAATACGAATAAATAAAAGAAGATGATTTCTGATTCTGCAGAGAGAACTAACAATGATCGCGTTAGTGTCTGTCCCTCCAGATTTTAGAATCATTTTACGTATGTTCTTTTGCAACACGTAACTTTCTCTGTCATCACCTATTATTCTATAGCACGATTTTTAATGATCGTATAATAATCATGTCTGTGGAATCCATGTATTCAATTCCTTATTGTTTATACTGTTGTGTTATTAACAACACTGTAGTGGACATCATTGTACCCTAATCTCTTTGATTATATCTGAGTGTTTCCTCAGGATAAATTACTAGAATTATTGTTTTCAGGTTTTTAACAAACATTGCCAAAATAATCAAAGCAATTAATCCTCTTTCTTTTCTCCTCAATTTGAAAATGAATCAAGGTACCCGATTATTTTTATTTGTACTTTTTTGATTACTGGTGAAAGAAAACATTTTTTCACTACTGGTTTATTGTTAATTCATACTTCCTATCTTGCTGAATATTAAAAGGAAATAAAATTAAGCCCAAGTTTTCACCAGAAATGTAAAGTCGTGCTACGTTTGATGTTTTTTTATTTATACCTTGACTAAATCAAGACTTCTTTCTCTCATGTTATATTATTCTTGTTCCAGTATTACTGTCTTAACTATTACAGCTTTGGGTTACATTTGAATATGTGACAGGGCTAATCTCGTATTTATTTTTCTATGCATGTGTATGTATTCTTCCACAAGAGCTTTTGAATCTGTCAAGTTTCTTATCTCTTACCAACACCATTAAGTTAAAATTTCATTATATTTATAAATTAAATTGGAGAGAATTAGCAGTTTTGCCATAATCAGTCCTTTTGTCTAAGAACATGGATCAGTCACATCTTATTTTATATTCTGCTAGAAAGCTTTGTACTTGTCCTCACATAGGTACTACATATGTATTTTTTACTAAGTTTATTCCTATGTCTCTTTTTTGCTATTGTGAATAGAATATTTTTTTCATTATTTTTCCCCAGTGGTTGTTGCCGATATAAAGATATTGATTTTTATGTATTTATATTGTAACTGGCCAACTCATTGGATTTTATTTTTTGTTTTAATAGTTTTTCCATTGATTCTTTGGAGTATTCCAGATAGAAAATAAAAATTTGAAAATAATGATATTATGGCTATTCTCCAATAATTATATCAAATTCGTTTTCTTAGCTTACTGCTTTGGCTAGAATTTTTGAAAATGTGTTAAATGATAGTAAGCTCCTTGTCTTGGTCAAGATTTAGTGAGGATGCCTTCAGAGTCTTATATTAGATATGCTGTTCTGGGGTAGATGTTCTTAGAGATCCATTTGTTGTGTAAAACAAATATTCCTTCTTTTAAATGTCAACTGAGAAAGGCATATGGTTTGAGTATAGTCTATTAACTCTTGGAGGATAAAAACACTGAGCAATCTCGGCTTGTGTTGCCTGATGAAAACACTCACAGGGTCATGTCTCTTCTTTTCAACCCTGAATACAGCCCTGTGTGGATTCAAGGTTTAGAAAAGCCGGGTGACCTAAATGACCTAATTTTTGCAACACATTAGGTTGAAGCAACACTGGAAATATCAAAGTCTACAGTGGATTCTCTTAACCTCACCAAAGCTTTTGAGCTGGTCCAAGGCCATGGGCTCTGAAAGATTTCTGTTCATGGCACAGTCGTCTCTTTTGAAGCTGAATCTCTTATGCATGATTGAAGTTTTTACATGAGCATTTTTGAATCAGATGAAAATGAAATTTGATCCCTATATTAGGAGACTAGAGTTAGAAATGGGGCATAGGCAGAGCAAAAGGAAAGGACACAGAGCTGTTCTAGCAGAGTAAAGTTAAGAGAGAGTGAGTTGGGAATTTCCTTAAACTTGAAAAGCAAGTGCTGTTCTCTGTCCTAAATATAGATGTAAACTTTAAGTGTGAAGACAGGATATTCATTTAACTTAAAATGAATATTCAATCTTCAAATTCCACTTCTATGCCAGGGAAGAGAATGATCTCCTCCCAGACGTTAGGTAGACACGAAGACTACTTCATGGTAGCACTTAATTGTTCTAATTGTTAATTGTTGCATGAGAGTTATTGCCTGTGGTTTTGACATATAAAATATTGGATTTTTGTTTGTTTTTACCGTACTGATGCCTTTAGGCTTTCTTAGAATTAGGTGGTGATGTACAGTCTACGGTTTTCTGTAGCCAGGTCAGCAGAGTCTGAATGGTTTATTATTATGTGCTAATTATTTCGTATTTAAAGATCACTGTAATTAGTACCTGTTCTCAATGGTAATCATTGTTTTCTTTATAACAACTGCCAAAAATCATTAATCAAGTATTCAAGTGAGTCTGAACTTCCAGAAATTAATTTTCAAATTTACCAATATGAACTTTCTTTCAAAAGGCCCCAGCGAATACATTTCTAAGTCTTATTTCAAGACAAGTATGAATTTAACTTTCAAAAATATAGGAATCTGCTGATCTCACAAAGAACTAATGGTCAAATCCCCGTCTTCCCAACATCTGTAATATGAATAAGTTTAAAAAATTCTTAGGAAGGAAAAATGTGAATTTATCCCTTGGAGAGTAATGATTTCTCATTCTGAGTCAAAACGTACATGCATCCCCAGTATGTGTCCATTTTCAATTTGTTCCTTCTGTCCTTCTTTGCACTTTAAATGGGAACTTTTAAAATGAAAAGCTTCCAAGGGCATTCACAGAGATTTTTTTTGGTTTTGTGGAATCCTTCCAAATCGTGGTAATTATTTCCTGTGATGCTGCCAAACTTGTCATAGGCAGATATGGTAACTCAAAATGTTTTTTTAATCTGGTTGGTAATGTCCTCTGGGCTTTAGAGTATCTATTTTCCCTTAATCATTCCAGCTTCCTGTTAGTGATCTATTAAACAAATAAATTTCAGCTTAGTTTTTATGCATGACCTTCCTGCTGTAATATAAAGATAAAACCGTAATGAGACTAGCTTTAGGCACTTACATATCTCCTAAAAATGGTATTCACTGCTATCCTTGGGTATTGTGTTATAAAAAGGTTATTTACCAAAAGTCTCCAAATAGTTGGCTTTTATTTTATGTCTTCATAAAAGCAGTATAGCTCAAGTAATTTCTGGTTTGGGACTCAAAGAAGAATACTGCTAGGTTTATATAGATTCTTAAATTCTCATGAATTTTTGACTGGGAAGACCTCAGAAAGAGAATGAGATGTAGAACAGGAGTGCAGGGCCTTGTGAGTTCATGTACTGAGTTCTTATTCAGAAGACTACATAAATATTACCCAGTAACCAGCAACAAACCCTGTTTCCACAAGAGGGGATGAGTATGGCTTTTGTTTCACTATAAATTCCCGGGTCATACCACTGGGAGATGTAGACAAGCCTATTTGAAATGCCAAAGTCTGTCTTTGGAGGTAACTTAGAAAAAGGGCAGAAATAGTAACAGAAAATAATTTAAGCATGAGTTTTGTGTTTAGAGGTAGTTCCAACCAAAAGGGCAAATGACATGGAAGCCTGTGTTTCGTTATCTTTCCTCTCGTCTCTCCGACAGGCCGCCTTGACCATTCAGGACAGCCACATTGAGATCCACAAGCTGGTCCTCCAGCAGCAGGAGAGCCTGTCCCTTGGCCACTCTCTCCTCCGAGGCAGCCCCTTTCAGGACCAGGAGAAGTCCCGCGACGTGGACAAGCAGCGCGAGGAGCTGGCCAACATGCACAAGCTCCAGCACCAGCTCCAGCAGGAGCAGCGGCGCTGGCTCCGCAGGTGCGACCAGCAGCAGCGGGCGCAGGCGGCCAAGGAGAGCTGGCTGCAGGAGCGGGAGAGGGAGTGCCAGTCGCAGGAGGAGCTGCTGCTGCGGAGCCGGGGCGAGCTGGACCACCAGCTGCAGGAGTACCAGCACAGCCTGGAGCGGCTGAGGGAGGGCCAGCGGCTGGTGGAGAGGGAGAGGGCGAGCATGCGGGTCCAGCAGAGCCTGCTGGGCCCCTGGAAGCACAGCCGCCAGAGGAGCCTCCCCGCAGCCTTTCCTCTGGGCAGCAAGGAGGTACGGATCTTCTGGAGTGTTGTAAGGCCGCCTCTCGGAGACGGGGCTCGTCCTGGTCATTCCTGGGGTGTTCACCAAATGGCTGCCTTTTTAGTTCTTGGATAAGAGCTCACGGGAGTTTCTCAGTTGTAGGTAGCCAAAGCTGGGACCTTTCAGAGACTATACATATGCATCTTGACTTAAGATATGAAAAAGTTAAAGGCCTAGGTCCTGTCGGATCATTGAATCATTGTACTCCAAGACACTCTTGCCTGAGAAGAAACGCAGAAGTGAGTTGTCCCAGTAAGGCTAGCGCGGGTTTGTCCTGTAGGCATGTTCACTGTGAGCATGCTGTTTTCCCAGCACTTCAAGAACCCTCTTTATCTTATCTATACTTAAGAGTTCTATGTAGATGTACCTTTTAGTAGATCGATTAGCTATTACTATATATTGTAGGTACTGAATTTAGCAAGTATAGCAAGCATAACTAAATAACACTATTCTGTTATGCCAAGCTCTCTTTGTAAATTTGATACAGTAAATTCAAAGTCCGTTTCACTAATAAGAGTTATTTATTTATGTGCATCCTCTCTGACCATGCTTGACAATTCCATTGGTCCCAAGACTTTATTTTTCTGTACTATGTGCATGTATGCTTTTTATCGATAGTGTATAAAGTTACAAAGTTGATAAAATTATAAGAAAGATCTATGTTGCCTCTGTTTTTCTTTCAAATTGGCTAAATTCCTCATGTGTATATGGGTATGTTCTCAACGTTTTTATTTAGGAAAAGTGAAAATGCTACTTTCTCTGATTAAAATAAAGTGGAAACACTTTAATGTTATAGAACACTACTTCTTGTTTTTTTTTTGGTTGCTGTTATCGTTTTTAAGATAGGTTATGCATAACCAATTGAAGTTTTTGGTACTACTAGCTCATTAGAAAGGAAATGGGAGGAGAGAGTAAGTGGTAATATTCTTCCTGACCTTATTTTTACTGAAATCTTGATTGCTGGATTCTATTAGGAATAAATACTTCATGAAACTTTGTAAGTTGCTAGAAAAATTATTCTGCTTTTTCTGTATTTCTTTATACAGGTAATGGAACTGAATCGATCTGAGAGTTTATGTCATGAAAATTCATTCTTCATCAATGAAGCTTTAGTACAAATGTCACTTAACACGTTCAACAAACCGAATCTATCAGGTATCCATCAGGATGCCACTTCTCCCCCAAATATGTCCAATTCTGATCTGCTAAGGACTAGTGAAAATCAAGTAGACCTCAAGATGGACGTTTCCCAGCCCTCAGATGTCAACCATGAACTGTGGACAGCCATTGGGTCCTGTCATCAGATACCTCCTCTCCACGAAAGCAGCAAGGATTCTTGTAAACATGGTAATTAACGCTCTTCAAACATATCTGTATAGTTTCAGCAGAAAGTTGTCTCTCTGAATGGTTGGCTCTTCTGTAGAACAAATCAAAGTGAGCCATAGAATGGGAATAAATTGGTCTGAAGAGCTGGAGTTTGTGGCATTAACTGTTCTTTGGGGAAGTCTGGGGACTGCCTTCACTTGTGAGTATGAGACAAGCAAGACCATGGTTGTAGGGCTTAGGGAATACCATGAACATGTAAGAACCAGACAGAGTTTTCTGGTCTGTAGGTTAAATGATAACATCCCCCTAAAAATATTAGCAACTTGATATTTATTCCCCACTATTATAAACCCCGCCACATCCTGATACACATACCCATCCACTCTCAGAAATAAAAGATACAGACAGGGTTTGTGGTAGGACTTTATTGTCTATCAGGGGAATTTCCTGTAACGTTAGTGAAATCTTTTGTACTGCTATTAAACACCCAAAATGAAACCGTTAACATCATTTGTCATTGTTGAAAAAAAAAAAAAAGGTGGTGTCTCTCTATAACTACCTCGTAATAATGCAATTTGCTAATCCCATTAAAACATTTGCCAAATATAAATGAAAGGCAGCTTGCGTTACCAACTCCACGTGAATCCAAGTGATTTAAATCTATATCTATTATAAATTGTTTTCTGTGGGATATGAGGTAGGGAATGAGAAGAACTTGAAACCTCTCTACTGAAAAACAGATGGTATGCAATAGAATAAACAAATGGCTGGCCACATGGATGTGAAATAAATCACTGACAGCAAAATGTTTCAGGAACATAAAACAAGCAGTAGTACAGAGGTCTTCAGAACTGGACACAGATTTGTTTCCATGCTTAATATATATTCTTAGTTTGTCAGTTGGGAGGATAATTTTTCAGCAACAAAAAGTTTTGAAGATATTCAACTTCTCCCAATTGGAGAGCAATAATTCTGACTCTGCCTGCGAGTTGATTTATGACTAATCCAAAAGATGTTGATTCTTAGTGGTGGCTAATTCTTTACATCACTTAATCACTGTGGTAACATTCTTATTTCTTGTCAGCATATAGGAGAGAATGAAATAGTTATTTAAAGTATCATTTCACATGTTCTTTAAATAAAGAAAAAGTTACATTGAAATAGTTTGGACAAAAAAAAAAAATAAAAGGCAAGGCAAAATTTAGAAAATGTAACCCCTGTAATATGTTATCTTGCAACGTCAGTGCTATGGAGACCACATTGCAGAATGCTTTTTCTAGACACATGTTGCTTTGCTGTGTTGATTCACTAACTTGCTATTTGCAGTGCTTTATATGTTTTTGTCAGTGTGGTTTTGCATACTGGCTTTGGTATAATTGAAAAATTCAATTTGAGTTAAACCACATTCAGCTTTTGTTTAAAAGAAGTATTTCTCTTTTACCTTTTGTATGTCTCCCGTCTTTTTCTACTGACTTGTGCTTCAAAGTAGAAAGCTTTTAGGCATTTGGCAGCATATTTGCAGTAGATAGAAAATGTACTAAGGAAATAAACAGTGATTATATACAAAACCAGTCTATCCACATGTAAGGAATTAGATATAGTCAAGGGAAATGCTGAGAAAATGTACTTACGCTTAGGAAATTGTATGTCCAGAGTAGGCCAAGGACGCACAGGACATTGACAGGAGCGAGGAAAATCAACTGTGGCCTAAATCTCTCAGGAACATCCTGGTGTGTATAAGCAGGGATTAGATCAGAAATGCTGTGTGCACTGTTAACCACTGGAGTTTTGCAACTAGTCAGAAAACTGTGTTTACTTAGGCATGATAAGCATTTTTCGGGGCAAGAGAAAAGAAAGAGGAGAGGAGGTGATAGGGAAGTGGGACAAAAATTGGATATATTTCTCAGAGGATGGTCAGGGCCAGATAAAATTGTTCATACCACTCCAGAGCCTTCATAGCTCTTACCGTTGAAAGTTGTGGAAGATCAGCTGCTGGTGGTCGTCTTAGCTAGGCTCTGTGTGCTCTCCGTGCCTGCTCTTGGAGGGCAGTGACTGAGGGGCCGGGCTGGATGAAGCAGGCTCCAGGGTGTGCTGGGCAGTGAGGACAGTCAGTGTGCCAGAACCACGAATGGCACAGTGTTGTCCCTTCTTGCACTTTTGATGCTGAATCTTTGGGTGAATGGTCATCGGTGACCACTACTGAAGGTCCCTGAAGTCCACTGTGTTCTGGCTAACACAATTTGCCTATGATGTTCTGGGCTGCTATTTTAGCTGAACGTTTATTTCACCATGATTTTATTAAGGCTGTGGTGATTATTTCATTATTAGGCCATAAGGTCAGCTGGAACGCCGTAAAGAATGGTTTGCTCTTTTGCCTGGTCCAGTATGGATGTGTGTGTGTGTGTGTGTGTGTGTGTGTGTGTGTGTGTGTGTGTGTAACCAGCTCAGATCAGTGGAAATGTGAATTTCTGGAACAGTAAGGCTGATGGGAAAAATTGTATGTATATAAAATTCTCGAATGTGTTTAGATGTCACCTGGTTGGAATTTTTATTGTTTTCTTCACTCTAGCTGCATCAGGTGTTGTAGTGTGCTTTGTGCTCTGATTGTGATTAGCTTTTGAATTGTTCTATCCCACGCTTGCCACCAATAATTATGACACTTATCATATTTCAGGCACTGCGTGCTAAGGTTTTACACAGAGAAACTCATTTAATACAACCACCCACTGAGATGGTTCTGTTATTATTTCCATTTGAGAGGGCAAACTGGGACACAGAAAAGTTGAGTGACTTGTCCAAAGTCACACAGCTAGTACATGGCAGAGCCAGGAATTGACCCTGGGAAGACCGGCCCTGGAGTCCGTGTTCTCAATTATTACATTATAAATTGTTAGTTTCTAGAAAGCTGGTTCAAGTTGTACTTTCTAAAGAAGTTAGCGCAGATACAGAATTAATCCTTTTGTTATGCCTAACGATTCATGCCTAAGGGCCAGGTTTTTGTTTTTATTGCTTTTTTTTCCCCTTCCCTTCCTTACCTTTTGAATATTAGCATTTGGAGACTGTTTCTAAGTGTTTTGGATTGCTGTGGCCAACTCTTGCATGGGGACTGAGCATCTTCAAATATCATAAATACTGTTTAGCATCACTTTTTTTTCCCCATAAGGCACATTTTCTTCATGATATTTTGTTTCTCTAATGTTGCCTAATAATAACAACCTCATGTTATCTGTAAATATTTTTTGAGGTAGCACTTTAAAGAACTTTACTCTCCAGTTTTGTAAGTTATTTCATGAACAAAATTCCTGGATGTTTGAGCATTAAATCCAAATTGGTATTTGATTTTATTTACAGTGGAAGAGATGGTTGGTTTAAGAACTTTACCTGCATTCCTCTGAGGGACACCAGCCAAGATTACAGAAAATTTGAATTTCTTTAAACAATAAAGTCCCTATGGAACAATTGCCATGTAATTGGCCCTATGAGATGCTCAACAATATTACTCTTCAAGGCTAAACAAACAAACAAACCCAAAACCCGAAAGTAAAACTGTAATATTCCTGTTACTTTTTTCCCCTTAGCTTTAAAATTCTAGAACTATATATTGAATACATCTGTTATTTCATTTGCCTTTTTCATTAATCAACAGAGAAAACATTTTATGGCATAAAAATATGAAATCTTCTTAGCCTCCCTTTTCTATTGTATTTTTTACATACCTCAATATTTGTAGATTACGTAAATTTAGTGAACGAATTATGATTTTGTCATGTATATGATAAACTTTTAATCAAGAGCTAAGTTTTATGTTAATCATGTAGATATTGAATAAAAAACAGTCATTTTGTAAAGTTTGGGATCCAAAAGAGTGTTTTCTTTTACTACATATTAGAATTTTGTGCCAAGCAAACTATTTTCAAAATTCAAAGCATTGTATTTAGAGTACGTCATCTTGGTAATAGTTCTTAAAAAAACACAGACAGCTGTGTTAAACTTTCAATGACAAATTTTTTACATAAGGCGAGAAAATAGAAAATTTCCAAAGGAAAATCTGTGCGAGTTAGTATTCAAATAACAGTCTTTTAAGAAGTGAGAAGATGGTAATTTCTTATGTTTTAAAAATATTCCATAATTCAGAAGTTGACACCTTATTTATATAATCTGTGTGGAAAGAAGCTTTGCCAAAAGACCTTCAGGCAGTTTCCCATCAAACTGAAACTGGCATTAGACAACATAAACTTCTGTGACAAAGGTATATTTGGAGAGGAGGGATGTATTCATTTGCTAGGGCTGCCATAACAAAGTGCCACAGACGGGGGGGCTTAAATAACAGAAATTTATTTCCTCACAGTTCTGGAGGCTAAGAAGTCTGAGCTCAAAGCATCAGCAGAGTTGATTTCTTCTGAGATCTCTCTCCTTGGCTTGTAGATGGCCGTCTTCTCCGTGTGTCTTCACCTGGTCTTCCCCTGTGCCTGTCTGTGTCCTAGTCTCTTTTTATAAGGACACCAGTCAAATTGCACTAGAATCCACCCTAAGGACCTCATTTAACTTAACCTCTTTAAAGGTTCTATTTCCAAATATATTTGAGCTACTGGAGGTTAGGACTTCAAGATGTGAATTTTGGGGGGATACAATTCTGCCCTTAACAGAGGATAAAATGATTATTTTTCTCCCTGTAATAGCTTTAGGCATCATAAAAGCCTTAATTTTTAAGAAAGTGTACCAAAGTTGAACTATAATTTAACAGCATGTTAGTTATTTTGACTTGGTTAGAGAAGTGAATTGAACTTTGCAAAAATAAATAATAATAATTACATAATAGTAAAATCGTGGTAGATATCTATATCTGTATATTTGTAATATAGGTATCTGTGTTATCAAGCCTATGTCAACACATAGAAATTAAGCAGAAAATATTGAATCTATGGGTTCATTACTTATTTATTGAAATTAGAGCAGAAAATATTGAGTCTATAGGTTCATTTCCTACTTCTATTATTAATACCTAATTAGGAAATGTAGGCCATATTTCTAAGCCTAGTACTTAATTAAGGGACTTTGGAAATTTTGAGCTCTCTCTGAT
Source organism: Propithecus coquereli (assembly GCF_000956105.1). Taxonomy (NCBI): domain Eukaryota; kingdom Metazoa; phylum Chordata; class Mammalia; order Primates; family Indriidae; genus Propithecus; species Propithecus coquereli. The sequence goes on along the minus strand of NW_012155284.1, from coordinate 8,414,388 downwards.
TGGGAGAGATCTTAGGTGACTGTATTTTGGATTGCTTAAATGAAACTGAAGCCAAAGCACTGAGAATATTCATTATGGCATCAAATTATTACCCACATATATCTATAGGAGTTTTAAGAAGTCAAAATTAGGAAATCATTGGGCAACTCTTTATCTTCTAGAATCCTGACTATCACTTTAGGTGATACTAATATTTTAAAGGAAACCATAGCATTGCTTGCTCCTGGTAATCTACGTCATGACAAAAGTATAAAGTGTGAGGCTCAAAGGCTTAATGTTAATTTTTCTCATCGACAAGTGTAGATGATTGACTTTAGCCTTTCGCAGATTTTATACCAGGAAAAGGAAACATGACATATGCTTGTAGCGCCTGGTGAGCCACGAGTGCTTACTGCCAACTTCCTGACTGCATATTTCTCTGGGGGCAGGTTGGCTGTGTGAGCCAACTGGGCCGGGGCCATCCCGCCTTAGCGCACAGAGCCCAGTACACAGCAGGAGAGCAAAACCAGCAGGTGGGTGGATTCAGAGGCAGCCAGCCAGCCCTGTGGCTGCCTGTTCATCCCCGCCCTGGGTTCCAGTTTGGTTTGGACAAGCTGCTGAAGTGGGAGTCTACTTAGTATGAATGGCTCCAGAGGTTAGGCTTGGCCTTAGGTCATCCTTAGCTTAAAAAAATGAAAAAAAAGTATACATATACACACACACATATATATGTATATATACATGTACATATACACACACACCCCCATATGTGGTCTAGTGTGGGCTGCATGTTTGACCTCTGTAGTATGGCATGGCTTTATTCTCAAAGCGATTAAGGGTTGGGTTTCGAAGGGAAATTGTTTGTAACCATTTATGTACCAAACATAACTGCAGGATAGGACTTGTTCCCGCCAGTCACAGTGGATCATGGGCAGTGATCCAACACCAGCAAAGGAAGCATCACCCTCTCCATGTATCAGAATCTGGGGACTATCTCCTCCTGCACCCCATCCCCATCCCTGACCATGGAGATTCTGATTTTAGGGCTTGCTTAAAATGTGGTGTGTTCAGCTGAGTACTGTTGTTTTGTTTACCTAAGAAGAATATGACCATGTGTTTCAGGTAGTGGCAAATTTTTACTTAAAGGGTCATATAGTAAATATTTTAGTTTTTGCAGGCCATCAGATAAAGCAGCCATAGACAATATGCAATAGCTGTGTTCTGATAAAACTTTATTTGTAAAAACAGGTGGCTATAGTTTGCCTACACCAGAAGTTGGTATCCAAATTTTTTTTCCCTTTACTTAAGTTGTGGAGTGATGAAGATTACATTCCTCCTTGTTTGGAATAGTCATGCAAATTAATTCACCTTTGAGTGAATTAATAATGTAATATTATGTAGCACTTCATGTTGTTCAAAAGCACATTTGAATTTATGATCTCATTTGCTCTAACAACAGTCTTGTGAGATGATGGTTACTGTCTCTTTTTCAAATCCAGCAATTTTCTCTTTCACTTTTGTTCAGTCTCTATAAAAACATAAATTTAGAAAGATATAGTTGAATGTACAGGATGGAATTTAAGGCCAGAGATTTAAAACTTGGAGAGACTCTTCTCTCCAAATCCCCAAATCCTGTGATGGCGTGGGAAGGCCACGCTCTAACTACGAAGCTGATGAGAAGGTTCATGGTTGGGATTTGTTGCTAGAACCACGATTACCATAGCTGGCTCCGCCTCAGAGCTTCCTGCAGCATACAATAAAAATACAGATTCCTTTGTTCAGAGATTCTGATTTGAATCAGGGCTTCGCTGGGGCCTGCAAACTTGTGTATCTAATGTTCTCCTTAGGTGATCCTGAAGCAGCTAGCCTGGCTCACATCTCTGCACTGCTGGCCTGTAGCACTGGGCTTGATGTTAGAGGACCTTAGTTCAAACCCCAACTCTGGCTCCTACTGCCACGTGATCCCTAAGTCTTGGTTTCCTCATCTGTACAAAAGGGAAGGAAGTATTATTAATAACAGAATTTTTACAAAAATGCCTAGCATGTCCTGGGAATCCAATGAACATCCACTTCCTTCCTACATTCTGGAAATAATTTATTCTAATTGTGATTCAGGGGTGGGCTGCTAATAAAATGAAAGTGTTTCTTAAATGTCATTAGAAAGCCAATAGTTTAAAATGTGATTTAAAAAAAAAATTAGCTATAAACTAGAGAATTTTTTGCTCAGAATGGCAATATATTAGAGGTGTCACTATCTCTCTGTATTGGCCTTAAAGGAGATGTTTCTTAGTCTGTCACCAAAATTGTCCTCGGGAGGAAGCCCTGAGAGCACAGAATTTTGCTTTCCTTTGTTCCTCTCTATAGTGGAGCAAATTACATGAGTCAACCACATTTTCAGAACTAAATGTAAGCACCCAAATGTAAGGTATTTTGACAACAAAACTAACATTTCTATTTGGGATGGAGAGCTTCCATATCTATAGACCATCCACTGCTTCTTGGTCACATTCTTTAAATACACACCCCTAGGAAGACTTCTAATTGTACTTTGATTCTCTGAGTGGGCTCTTCTACTAGAAAGAATATGTTGAAAGCAGCCACAGGGAGTATTCTGGTGTAAACCATTTCAAAATTCTGTTCTGGTTTCTGATCTTAATCTCTTTTTGAATTTGGTTATCCTGAATCGATTTGTCCTTGTTAGTCCTGGATAAACAGACAAAAATCAAGGTTCAGAATCACCAGGGAACACCTCTTATTAGTACCTATGACTTGAATTAATTATGTGTGTAATAATTGATGTGATATCTGTCTGCCCACTAGAGAGCCTTACATACGTCTCCTTTGTTAATTGCTCTATCACAAGCACCAAGCATAGTGTTTGGCATATGACGAACATTTGATAAACATTTATGAAATGAATGAAGTAGTCAAGATCCACACTCTAACAGAAAGCAACTGTGAGCTTAAGCCGTACAGTTGACTGTTTATTGAGGCATTGAAAGATCATGGACAAAAAACAGCAGAGCTATGGGTGTGATGGTGGTTAACATAGGCAGGATTGATGGGTGCCTCAGGATGGCTAACTGGATTGAGTGTTTCAAAACTTTTTTAAAGATGGGTGTATGTTACATGGCATTCTTAAAATGTTAATGTAACTGCAAGATCGTTTGCCCTTAATATCTTACTGCATTCTTGGTAACAGACTTTAAATATGATGGACTTTTCTTCCTCCTCATTAATATTGAAATAAATTGATTTACCAATGTACGGCACTACTTATCAGTTTGATGTAGGAACTCCTTGTACAACTCTAGAGAGCATCTCTTTATATGAGTTATTTTCCCATTTAGGACATTGTACTTATAGCCCCCATATGGCCATGTGTAGCAGATGAAAACTTAAAAAGTTAAAATGTCTTTCCCATAAAATGCTTTAAGTTAGCCTAAACTTGTAGAAATGAATCCATTGCTGTCATTTTAGGAAGATGACACATTTACCTTTTAATTATTATATCAAGAACAATTAGCTTCTCTGTTCACCAGAATATTTCTTTTTCAACCACAAAGTAGCTTGAATACCAGTAAATTAGGCATGGGTGGCTAGCTCAACATCAATGAAACACTTTCTTAAACCCCTTTTCTTCTGCTAAATCCTATTTAACAGTCCAGTGTATCTCCCCAGGCAAAACAATTAGTATTTGTTTAGTTAAATAAAACCAATTTCCCTGATGTGGCCTTTTCTATTTGTCAGCATTAAAATGTTGCCTAAAATATCACATATTTATTACAGCAATCCTAAAATGACATGTAGTGGCATCTTAAGAAAGATATTCTTTTGCTTTACCCCAGACAGACCGAAACACACTTGTGTTCTCAGCAGATCACTTCTAAGACACACAGCTGGCTCAGGAGGAGGAGTTGTGTTCTGCTCAGACCTTGGGCCAGATGATAAATATGCCTGGGCCTGAGTTTTGATCTGTGGAGATGTTAATTTGCTGCGATAAATCACTGTTGAGTTTCCTTGGATAAGGGGCCAGGGTATTCATTCTCCTTCTGGATAAGATATTAATTGAATTTAATTTGAAATGTTAATGCTTGGTTTGAAGATTTACTCAAGGAAAAATGTAGGCTTCCAAAGGACCTAGTTATGCAGGATAGGATTCTGAGTCTTTCACTGAACAATTTCACAGTAAGGCTGTTCAAAATTGAATTATTTTCATGGCGACTCTTTTCCATAGCACTCTTTGTGCTTCCTAAAACATAACATGCTGGATGTTTGCATTAAATATAGAATATTTGGATCATCCACGAGAAGTACAGGAGACTATGCTTCTCTGGTGAATTGAGGCCATTTTTTTAGGAATGGTGCTGCAAGATTTTGGAAGAAACATTTACAAGCAAAACATTGGCAGAGTTTTAATTTTATTTAATGACCGGCTTCCTACCAGTGATCTTGGCACCCTGTGCAGTGATTTGCAATCAATTAATCATACACAATGTGGTAACACTGCAATAAGGACATTGCATTCTAAGAGTCTCATAAATCCACCAGAAAAAAAAAAATAGGAATTGCATGCTCAAAGACCTCTTCATGCAAAACCCCAAATGAGAAGGGGGTTTTATATTCTCTTTTCTAATGTATCCTCAGAAGCCTTAGTACTTTCTTATGGGTTCTGAATTTTAAACTTTCCATTTCTCAAAGACAGTTGGACCCTTTACTGGGTTGTTAGCACAGGAGTCTATAAGTTTTAGCCTCATTTAATTTAGACATTGATTGTTTAGGCTGTGGGAATTCTTGATTCTTTGGAAAGAAGGCCATGGTTTTGTTTTCCCCTAAATTCAGGGCGATCATGCTCAACTCTAAGAGGCCATATTTTGGCAAGTTTTTGCAGGAATGATTCAGAAAAGAAGCATGTTTCCATCCTGAAAATACACTGACATTTGCTAGAGGCAGATGGCAGAAAATGGGATAGTGTGACATCAGACATCAAGGAGACTTCGCATACTTGGCTCTGCCAAAAGCTGCTTGAATCTGCGTGTTCAGGATCCTTAGCTTGTATTCTTGTCATTTCAGATGTGCCCTTGCAGTTAACTGTTTAGCTATGATGGATTTTTCCCCCTAATTTTAGCATAGTAAATATGGAGCTATTAAATATTCTTAAAATTATATAAGCCTAAGCCCTTGGATGGATGTATATTGTGTTGTCTTTATTCATTTTCATGTAGTTCTGTTTTTGGAATGTTCTTATAACAAGAATATGAAAGCTTAATATATATTCCATGTGACTAAAATTGAACCCTCTTTAAAGAAAGTAAAGGTTTTCAAAGCTGTTTTACTTCCAATGAGTAGGTTAAACTTCTGGCTCTTGATGAATTTATTCCTATCAAAAAGTTGTACTATTTTTGATTACTTGTTAATTTATCCAGATTGGCATGTTCTACACAAGTTGAGCTCATTCTATATTTTTAGGTGCTTGGTGCTTCTGTTCAGTATGAGCCCCAAAATATGCTCCTCAAATGAAAACTACTTTTCATAGCACGTAGATTGGAGGGAATAAACACAACGAGCAGTTTGGCCAAAATGTGATGGTCTGTTAGTCAGTGTCTGGTAATGAGGCCATACTTTGCACGGGCTCCAGTATGAGAAAGTGCAGTTACACGTTGACGTCTCTCTTGGGACTGCAGATTGGAGCCATATCCACCTTGAAGGGTAATACTGCAAGGGGGTTGTTCAGCCTTCTTTTATGGTACTCCACTGAACTACCTACATAGCTTGTTCTTTTTTTTTTTTTTTTAATTCAGTTATTTTATGCTGAGCAAGCATTCCGAGGCAAGGCATTATGAAAAGTCAAATGCTAAGTTTGAGCCGCTCTGCTCTGAGCTGGCTATGAGTTGGTTACCTTAATGAACACAGGGTGAAAGGCCTAACGCTGAACTGTGTGAGCTGGGGGCAAAGTACTGAGAAAAATCACATGAAAAGTATCTTACTCATAAAAGTTATTCATCCTGGTGAGAATATAGAAGGATTTTTTCAAATGCTGCTGCCACTAAATTAAAGCATATGCTCTTTGTGTTTGTCAGGTAAGCGATGTGTGTACATAGATATGACAGATACATCTGTCAGATTCAATCTCTTGCCTACTAAGATATCCCACACCCACCCCCTGGCACAGGAGAGGGACACAAATTCTCCTTTTGTAAATCAAGGTGGGCTTAAAGGTAAAACTTATATTTTCTCAAACAAACTTGTAGTACTTCTGGTACTACAAGTTTTTGTTTTGTTTTAGAGAGACTATTGGCTAACTTTGAGGATGTATGGTTCAGGAAAATTCCAGAGAATGTGCTTCATGAGGGCTTCATTAAATGGTTGAGTCAACACTGACCCAGAAATAGCAGTAGGGTTGAAACCTGCTTAGCATTATCATTTTTTTTTTTTTTACCATACTGGCCAAAAACTGGGTCAGACTAGACACGTTCCTGTGAGGAAAGCAGGTGATGTGATTTTTCCCTGCCATTCAGAGATGAGAAAATAAAGAATCTACCCCCCAACCTCTGCAATCAAGTTTCAGCAAAAATAGACTAAAAACACACTTTTCCAACGTAATGAACCTTATGTTGATTGATCAGTACTGCACTTTTAATTGAGGGATTTGAATGAATGAATGAATGAGTGGATGAACAAAAAGAATGCAAAGAGGGATGCACTCGACTAATATAGAACTGTGGAGATGGCAGACTGGCATAGCAGTTAAGACAGAGAGCTTGGGTATTGACCTGGGTTCAGATTCCAACTCTGTTATTTATTATCTATGAAATTTTAAGCAGTTGCTTAAACTTAGTGAACCTCAGTTTCCCCATCTGTAAAACTGGGCTTCTGATAGTACCAACTTTGTAGGTGGTGTGAGGATAAGACAATATGTGTAAAATTCTTAGGCCTTTGTGAGTACTCAGTAAACATGGTTATGGTAATCACTGGTACTATTGTATCTTGTGAGAAAGGAGTAAATTACTAGGAAGTGCATTTGGTCACTTGAGCCGCGGGACTGCTTCTAAAATGGTTGCTCTGGTGACCAGAAATACTCGTGCCTCATTTGGGTGTTACCTAAGTCAACATGTCTCAAAAAATGTTCCATCATGTGGCTGTGATTAGGTATTACGTGATGAAAAGTTCCCATAATCAGATAATTTGGGGTTGGCATGACTTTTTCCAAACATGTATTGTGCTCCCGAGCACCGTGAATCTCCAGAAGTGGCACTTCCCAGCCTGCCTAAACACAGCATCCTCCTCCCAGCCCAGCATCTTGCAGGACCACGATTCCTTGAAACACACTTTGGGAGAAGCACTGATGTCAGGGGATGCTGAAATAAACTCAGTGTGTGTGGCACACCCTTCAAATACGTTTTTCCTCCCTTGGAAACAGGTGGAATCCAAATGACATATCCCAGCATGATTTACCACATGGGCAATATTCTGAAACCCAAATCTAAAACCACAAATTTCAGGTAGAGCCTTGTTTAGCCCCCAGGCCAGCATCTGGGCCTGTGGATCTTAGTGCTTTTCTGGGTCAGCCTTCCAGGGCTTATTCAAGCCCCCCATGTGCTGGAAGTCAGTCATCCCCGAGGAGACACAGGAGGTTGTGTGCTTGGACCTTGAGGCCCAATCTGGCCTCTAATCTCGCAGCCTCATCTCCAGCTATCCCCTCCTTTCTCATCCTGTGGTCCAGCCATGTGGCGGAAGGCCACCCTCCCACTCCCAGCACCTTTCGTACATCTATTTCCTCTGTCGGGAATATCCTGTCCTCCACCCTCTACTCCCAGCCTGGTTACCTCTTACTCATCTGTGAAGCCTGAGCTCCAGGATCATTTGCTTCCAGAAGCCTATGCAGACTGCTCGGTCTCAGGGAGGAGCCTCTCCTGTGGGCCCCTGTAGAGCCCAGTGGAAGCTTTTGTTATTTTCCACAATCTTTCCTCACTTGTTTTCCCTCTAGACTCTAAAATGCTTTACACAGTTTATTTATTGAGATATAATTTACATACGGTGAAATGCTCGGATATTAATCTACCACCCAGTCAATGTTGTGAAAAGAGTATCAAGGCACAGAACGTTCTGTCACCCCAGAAAGCTCCCTTTGTACCCCTTTCCAATCGACCCCAACCCCCAAAGCAGCTACTCATCTGCTTTCCATCACCAGAGAGTAATTTGCTTATTCTACAAAGGCATGGGCTGGAATCAGACACTCTGTACCTTTCTGTGTGTCCCACTTTTCCCCTCAGCATGCTATTTTGGAGACACAGCCATGTTGCACGAATCTGTGGTTGGTCCCCTGAGTGACTGAGTCGTGTTCCACTGAGGAACATACACAGTCTCCTCAGCCCTTGTGTTGATGGACGCCTGGCTTATTTCTAATTTGGGGCTATAAGAATAAAGCTGCATTGAACATTCTTGTACAGGTTTTTTGTAACTGTGTTTTTATTTCTCTTGGATAAATACCTAGGAGTAGTACTGCTGTTGAGAACTGGGAAACAGCTTTCAAAGTCATTGTCCTGACTACAGACTTCCCTGGTGCTGAGACCAGGTCTTGTTTGGCTCGGTCTCCCTGGTGTCCAGCCAGTGCAGGGCACACCCTAGACACTCGGTGTTTATCGAAGAATGAATGGATAAGCTCAAACCAGTTTTCATTCTGACATCCTCACTCATCACTGAATGTTTTGTCCATCATTGAAATTTCATTGGCTAAATGTGGGTTCCTTATAGGAGAACACAGCTCCCTTCCCACCTGCTCTTGGGCCTGCCTCCCTCGTTTCAGGTGACACTGTGTGCAGGTGCAGTTAGATGTACAGGTTGACATGGGCCACAGAAGGGTCCTGAGCACCAGTAGCCACCAAGCTCACTTCCTGAAGTTAAAACTCCCAACACTCCCATTCAAGACCCTCCCAGACCTACTTTTTCAGCCCCGCTACCTCTTGGTTTACCTGCACGAACTCTATTTCAGCCAAACTTGATACCTCTCCTTTCTTCATGATGTTTAGCACTTTCTCACTGTTGCAGTGGTCACAGACTCCACCTGGAAGAGCTCCCACATGTGGCTACCTCTACCTATTGACATCCTGGTCAGCCTTCAAGGCTCAATTCAGATGCTTTTTCCTCTCTGAAGCCTGTTTCACCCACCACATCTGCAAGCTCTCCCTCTCTGGAGGCTCTGTGAAGGGTGTCCACCTGCGAACAGTGTTCGTTAGCCATTTAGCAGGATATTCTGCCTTTATTGTACTTACTTGTGTCTACATCTTCCTGCTCTGCGGGGTGATAGGCTTGTCTGTGTCAACGTGCTCAGTGGCCCTGAGCAGTCTGGTAGGAGCTGTGGCTGCTGGTCACTGAGAGAGTAGCAGAGGCTACTTGTCATGATTCTTGCTCTTAGTGGCTGATTCCACTAAAGAGAAGTTAAATTCTATGGTAGGGCCATGGCTCCCTCTTGAGAAAAGTTGTTTACAGAAGAAGGATCTGTATGAAAAGAGGAGACTATTGTACAAACTTGGGGATTCATGTCACCTGGTGGACATGTAAAGGAAATTAGATTTCTTTAGTCACAGGTCACATGTCTCACATGTTGTCAGGAAGCACAAATATTGACAGCTGCAGTAGCTTCATATACCATTTGTATGCATGAGACAACTTTAAGTCATTTCCTACAGGGAGAGATGGCTGCAAGGAGTAGAGCAGTTTATCCTGTGACATACATGCTTTGTTTTGTTTTGAGATGAGATGTCGCTATGTTGCCCAGGCTGGCCCCCAACTCCTGGGCTCAAATGGTCCTTCTGCCTCAGCCTCCCGAGTAGCTGGGATTAAACCATGCCTAGCTGTTTGTTCTCTTCTGATTGCTGTTTTGGTAGTTTAAAGTCCTAATTTTGCCTCTGTTCTACAAACTGCCTACTTTTATACTTGTACAATTCTCCAAAAATATTTCGAGTTTAATTTCCAGAAATGTAATAGAGTGATCTTTACTGTGATAACAAACAAATGTAAAAAGAACATCCAAGAGCATGAAAATCTGCATTGAACAAAACATATTTTTCTATATGTTATGTTGTACTTTAAAAATTATACTCATTTCTGAGTGACATAAACTTAAAGCTATAGTTGGGAAAGATATTTCAGGGTTTGGTTTCTTAGCAAATGTTATTTCAAACAAATAAGAATTACAAAATCAATGCTTCTTGTTATTAAAAAGAAAAAAAAAATCTCATATTGCCCTGAAAACTGTAAATGTCAATTTCTCAGAACAGAATAGGCCTGTAAGTTCTTTGACATCTCATAATTTCGTAGTTGATCAAGAGGAAAAAACACTCATTTGCAGACTTTTAAAGTAAAGAATTGGATGCCAATTTTTAAAAAGTCTCAATAATAACATAATTGTTAAGAAGCAGGTAGAACTAATTAGCTTGGGTGTATTATATTTAATTGCTTGCCTTTCTCTGGCTTAAAGAAAAACGCTGCATTTTGTATGCTTAAGAATTTTAACAGCTGTTTTTCCCTCTACTGAACCAGTAAGAAGTAAATGCAGCATTAAAATTCCTAGGTTGATTTCCAGCCTTATTCAGCTGGCAGAGAAATGAATTTGATTCTTCTCTTCTCAGCAAAATGAGAGGCATAACTCTTTTGGTGTGGGTAGGATCATGGGGCAGTTAGTTCCCAGAAAGTCGACTTTTTTGCTATGGCCTGGTCTCTAGATCTTTAAGAGGAATTCAGTGTCACGAGAACACCACCCTGTCCTTGTAGCTGGAGACCTACATGTCATTTAAGTCAATATGCTCGTAAAAAGTCCCTGCTTCTTAACAGGGACTCCAAGATTTGAATATCTTAATTTGTTTCAATTAGTTAAAAGTTGATATATTTTTTTGTCTACCTGAATGTATTATGAACAATTTCAAACCTATACCGAATTAAACAAAATGTAACAACCACTCACATACCTATCACTCAACTTCAAAAAATTGGGAATTTATGGCTAGTTGTGTTTCATCTAGACTTTAACCCCTCAATACATCCTGTATTATTTTGAAGCAAATTCTAAAAATCATCTGTAAAACATTTATTCATCCATAAATATTTTAGTATATATCTCTAAAAGATAAAGCTCTCTTTTAAAAACCATTGACACCTAGGAAAAAATGAACAATAATTTCATAGTATCTACATATAGTCATATGTTTAAATTTCTAATTCTTTCATAAATGTCATGTGTGTGTGTACTTTTTCCAATTTGTTATTTTTGTCTCAGATCCAAATAAAGACCACACATTACAGTTCTGTTGTAGTTCAATGCATTTTTTAATATAAAAGTTGTAATTATGAAAAATTTCAAACTTACAGGAAAGTATAGAAAATATGTATTAACCATGCACTTAACAAAAGTTAACCTTTTGCCCTATTTGCTTCAGATCTCTCTTTGAGTTTTTGCTTTCTCAAAGAAATAAAGTGTTGTAAATACAGCCAAAGTCCCTCCCCCCTTGTGCCTTTGTTTCCTACTTGGAGTTAACGAAAATCCTAAAATTGGTGTATATCATTTCCACAGTATGTTTTTATGCTATTGCTACATATATGTATCCATAAACAATGACACATCATAATTTTTTGTTTTTAACATCTACCTAAGTCGCCATTTAATATATATATATATCTTTTTGCAACTTGCTTTTTTCACCCTACATATGCATACACATAGAACAAATTGTTCCTTTTAAACTGCTGTATATTATTCCATTTTATGAATAAATACCAACATATTCATTACTCTATTGTGCATGTAGGATGTTTCTAATTTTTTCCTATAACAAGTGATGCTCAGCAAACAACCTTTTAGGCACATCTCCTTAGGCACATGTAGAGTGTAACACCTAGAAGTGGTGAAGATATCTTCAGTTTTGCCTGGTATGACTGATTTCTTTCTAAAGTTGTGGCACAATGTAACTATCACCAGCAATATATGAGAATTCCAGTTTCTCCAGATCCTACCCAACACTTAGTATTGTTAGGCTTTTAAAATTTTTGCCAATATGATGGGCATGAAATGGCAACTCATTCTTTCAATTCATACTTCTCTGATTACCAATGAGATTTAGACCATTTTGCATTTATTGCCTTTTCTAGAGTTCATCTTCTGTGAATTCCCTGTTCATAAAAGTTTTTTTCTAACTCACAGCAGATTTTAGAATTTCAAAAGTGTCCACTCTTAATTATACAAACAAGTTAAGTCTTTTTGAAGGAGCTCAATGTATTTTGTACTTTAAGAGATTTTCAGAGAAATCATATTTACAAGTACATATGGACACTTTGAGATTGGAAAAAAACATTTGTGGGGGCTGGACTCTTTCAAGATGGAGAAAAAGCAACTGCAAGTGCAGAAAGTCCTCCAAATGTTGTTATTGGCTACACTGTTAAATCCTGCTGAGACTTTGACCATCTGCCTTATTTTTCATTTGCGTACTTTTTTCCCACTTCTCACTATGTTTTCCTCCAAAGCTCCTGTACCTCTCTCAATAACTTATTAATATTATTTTATACACACTCAATATAGCCAGTATCTGTCAGCTTCTTTTTCTTTCCTGGAAGTTTTGCTTTTAGGATCCTCTGTCCTCTGTTCCCATAGGGACTCGTTGCTCTCCCTGGGCCATCCCTTCACCTCTCTCCTGTTGAATCCTCTGTGCTCTCAACCCCACGCTTCCTCCTTTATGATAAATCCCTTTATGTGATGGGACATAGCTCCAGGACTCCCCTAACATAAGGTCTAATGAAAGTGAATTTTTTCTAGATTGGCTGAAATGTCTTTTTTATTTCACTTATTTATTTTTTCTACTCTGACACTTGTTTTTCATAATTTGGGCCTAGAATTCTAGGTACAAAATTGTTTTCCTTCTCAATTTTAAGGGATTTGATTCTTCCACTTTTCAGAATTGCTGTGGAGAAGTCTGATGCCTTTCCCATTCCTGATCCTTTGTAACCCGTTCTCACCTTCTGGATGGTTTTAGAATTGTCTTTTTATTCTCTCTCATCTGAATTTTATAATATGCCTCAGTGTGGTCTTTTGTTAAAATCATTTTTACTGGTTATATATTAGGCTTTTTCAATGTAGAGACATGTTTCCTTCAGTTCTGGGAATTTTTTTTTTAATTTTCTTCTTTCAAAAAAATATTACTTCTCTTCAGTTTTATCTTCCTGGAAGTTGGACCTCTTGGATCCTCTGATTTTTTTTTTTTCCTTCTATTTTCATTTCTTCTTCTTCTTCTTTTTTTTAACTTTCTGGAAATTTTTATGTCCTTAACCTCCTACTATTCCATAGATTTTTTTTTTTTAATTTAGCTAGCATAATTTTAACTTCCAAGACATTTTCTTTGTTATAGTTCTTATTTTATGGAGTCTTATTTTAGGGCTGAAATATCTTTTATATATTTCTTTGAAGACAGTAATTATGGTTTTTGAAAGTTTTCTTCAGTTTTCTGTGTTCCTGCGTTGTGTTCTGTTTTCTCCAGGTCAGGTTTGTCTCTGTGTTTACTTTAGGCTGCCACTTTCATGTTTCATAGTAAACCTACCTTTTTGGATTGGTGTGGGGATTGAATTAAATGAGATGTGTACACAGTATGTAGAACACTGCCTGGCATTTAGTAAATTCTTCATACGTGATGTTGTTTTTGTAATTTTAAAGGTTTTCCACAGCCTGGCTATTTATATTTATAGATCACCTTGAAATACCTTAAAAATAAATGTAAATATTGAACCTTTTGGGGAGAAAGTGATAAAAATATAAAAGGTTAGTGTTCTAAGAAACCTGAGAAATCTTTCAGTTCAAGAATTTTTGTACCTTCCTCTATTTCAATCAGTTTTGAGAAGTGGCCCAAGTAATATATTAGAAATAATAGGGAAACTACTACAGTTTGTAAACCACTGATGTTTGATATGTATCATTATAAATTAGAGAAAATTCAAGTTTATCCTCATAGTACCAATTGTCTTCCTCATTTGCGTTCTGACATACTTTTATATGGAGAGAAGAGCTTAAAGTTACTCCTTTAGCCCTGACATTGCTAATTCTTGATAGCCTATTTTAACCTGTGTCACACTCTATAATTTGGGTAAATCTATGGGAGGAAAAATCATCCTGAGTGTCATGGAGGGGAAAAGTTAAGGACTGACTCTTATCTAGTTTAAGTGCCTAAGTTTACAAAATGAGGAAATAGAAATTCTAGATGTGATTATTACCCAAGGTCAAACAATGGTAGTGGCTTAACAGAAGCTCTGTAATGTAATTCTATCCTGACTACATTTTCAGTTTGATTCTGCTAAGAAGACAAGGATTTGACTAAATGAAATTTTAAGGTCCTTTAGAAACATAAGAATCCAAATCGGTGATTCTCCATGACTATAAAGTAGATAGAATTTTCAAATTAGAGATTCACTAATTCATTCATTTAACAACATATATTGAAATCTATGATTATGACCTGAAATTTACTTTGCTATTGGTGGACTAGCTGCACTATTTTTATTTCCTATTTCTTAAATGTTACTTTTTTTTTTTTTTTTAGCTTTAAATGACCTCAGATGTAAAAGATTAAAGAATAGGAATCCAAATTCCAAGAGAACCTTGTCAATTCATTGTTAAAGTCAAATACACCAGGGTATAAAATGAGATATTTTCTGAGTTATATTTTACCTAGGAGATGTTATTAGGTTTTTCTAGGCACGAGCAAAGACCATACCTGAATCAGTATCATTTTTTTATGGGTAGCTATAAACTCAAATGAACCTTATCAATTTTATGGCATAGGTTCACACAATTTGTGTATCTTTCTAAATAGATATAAACCCATACATGCACTAGCCAATGACTTGTCACACAGTTACATTAAAATTGACCTAAATATATTTGGCATCCAGAAGAGGCCTCTAATTTATTGCCACAGTGTTCCATTTATATCAGATACATAGAAACTAGGCTGTTGGAACAACAGAGAGCCCTTTATAATATTATCGTCCAAATATATGGAAAGTTATGACATAAAAAAAAAAGTTACCGTGGAAATTTTCAAACAAAGTAGAGAGAATTGTTTAATGCAATCCCATCTACCCACAGTTCAATGCTTTTTCTCTCTTCTCTCACATTGGGTTATCTTAAAGAAAATCCAGGACATCGCATCATTTCATCCCAAAATACTTCAATACCTTTCTTGATAAGGATTCTTTTTTAAAAACATAACCACAATATCATTATCACACCTAAAAAAACTAACAATTGTTACTTAAAATCATACTGTCAATACTTGAATTTCTCTGTCTCATAAATGTTTTTCCCCCTTGGTTTGTTGAATTGAAATCTGAATAATTTTACATATTGCACTTGGTACATCTCTTAAATCTCTTTTAATTTAAAATTCTCCTGATGTTTTTTTTAATCATACACCTATTGGTTAAAAAGACTGGGTTGTTTATTTGTTGGAAAAACTGGGTCATATTTTTCCAAAAACTTTCCCACATTCTGGATTTTGCTGATTGCCTTCCCAGGCTGTCATTTAACATATTCTTCTGCCCCTTCATTTCCTGTAAACTGGTAGTTGGGAATAGACATTTGATTAGATGTAGGCTGTATTTTTTGGCGTGAAAAAATCTCCATAGATAATGGTGTAAATTTCCTATCTCATCCCATCCTGCGGCACACAATGTCTGTTTCTCTTTTGTGATACTAATATTGATCCGTCCATTACAAAGCTTCCCGTCAGCTTTTCTCCTAATGCTTTCAGCAGCCGTTGATGATTATTGGCTGGGTCCACCATAGACATTACAGACAGGGTTATGAGTTATGACTTTGGAAAATGTCACCTGTTTCCAGCTTCTCACTCCTGATTTGTTCTGTCATCTTGGTCATTTATTGTCTCTTTATTCATTTATAAAAGATTTGTGATTCTCTAACGCACTATTCTCCAAAGTATGTTACATGGAACACGACACTGTAAGGTATGCTGTGAGAAAAGGCCCCCAAGTTTGGGGGGTGCTGCACACTGGTTTTTCCTCTGAGAGATTTAGAATACATGTGAGCCTATTAAAGGTTCTGAGGGATCTGTCAGTTAAGAAACTCGATTTATCCAGAGTTTCAACTTATTTGACCAATGTAATTTTTTTTCATTAATACCTATTAGAATTCTGTCGAGAGAAACACACTTTGAGATGCATCTCAAGGAAGAGGGGAAGGTAGAAGGACTTCCCCTTATTCCTGGGGACCCTGCTGATGTGCAGGTCCTGGCTCCGTAACAGTGGCACGCTGCTTCTTGGGAGAAGCAAGAGTGTGAGAGCGAATTAGAGTTCAGACAGCAGAGAGGACTGATGTATCATATCATGCATGTCACCTGTTAATATAATCTCATCTTCAGTGTATTGATTGCTTTAATTGCTGTGTTTCTTCTCAGCATTACTTATATAGCCAATATAGACACACTAAATATGTTAAGTACTTGTAAGAAAATAAATGCTGACTCTCACAATCACAACTTTAAAAAAATTAACACAATTTGCTTTTTTACTTTACAGATTTATGCACATACACACCACATACACACATACACATACACACACATGCACAGCCCAAAGCACACTTCAGTTATTTTGTTTCACGTGCAGGATTGGTACATGAGGAATAGAAAAACGAATCATAACACTAATTTAGATTGTTTGCTTCACATGTTACCTCCAGACTGATATTCATGCCAGAGGCTCACATGCTGTTTGTGGCTCACTATGGAAAATTGAGTTGAGCAAAATTAGGGACAGAAACCAATTTTCCTTTGCTCTGAAGATTCCTCGAGCTCTGTACAATAAATGTTTTCCATTAGAAGGAAAATGTTGTGCTTTAATGCTCCTGAGAAAAAATAGCGATTGCCAGTAATGCCATCAGGAAACGATTTTTTAAATGTTTCAAAGTGTAAGCATGAGTCAGTCATTAAATAGGGAATACAACTGATTTTGCAGAGTTGGGACATTAATGATAAAATCATTTTTTTAAGGTAGAATTATTATAGGAAAGTGTGAATTTCAATTTTAGGAACATGCACAAGGGATATAGTAATAAGTACAAGTCAGAACGCTTGATTGAAATAAACAAGAACAGAGCCAAGGCTCAGAAGACACGAAGTTCTGTTTTGTGACCTCTGTTGGGGAGGATGGAATGGGATAAGACACAGTGAGGGTGGAACAATGCGTCATCAATGCTCTCAACAGCAGACTAAACATGCTTGGCACAGCACCAGGCTCTGGGTTTCTGGCCATTGCGTACGCTGGTGAGCTTAATTCAGACCTTGACAGTTGATGTTTATGATGAAAGTTATACTGGTGCTTTTAGATTTGAATAAAACTTTCATTTACAAATGATCATGATTTAAAATGCTTTTCTATTAAAAAGTTCGGAAAAAGGCAAAGACAACATTAATCAAATATTTTAAAAATACAGACAACCTTTTCTATTTGTCACAAACCTGTTCTTTATGACAAGTTACTTTTAAGTTTGCTGTTCATCAAAGAGGGGACCACGTGCAGATTTTGACTGTTAATATTATCTTCCAGTCATTAGTTAACTTTCCAAATACTGTCCTTTGAGGATTGTGTGTGGGCTCACCTCAAATAAGTGTTGTGGGAAGACTCAAGCTACAAGGCTGGGACAAGTGTCACAATTACTTTAAAAACATAACTTTAAATGCAACTTCAGGGGATGAATTTGATTGCATTTCTTGAGTATAAAACAGTTGAAAAATGCAGTCATTTTTTGTACCTCTAGAATATTATTTCGTGGATCACTGGGCCCAAACACAAATGTAAAAATTCATGTGCAACATAAGAAGTTTAAGAGGCCTTCAGGTTGATTTCAGTTCAATCATTCACAAACTGAAGCCCAGAGAGGGAAGATGATTTGCTAAAGGTTACATTCCACCTTGTAGTTTAAAAGATTTCGTTTACTTCATGTTTCAAGAGGCACTTTATTCATTTAAATATGACATATAGTTGCATTTTACACACCAAGTTTATAGTCTGGTCTTGAAAATAGCCAATTATCTAGTTGACTCGAAAGAATAATAAAGATGGTGAACTGATGGAGGGAAGACTGATTCTCTCCACTGTTAGTTAGAAATTTCAACTTTGGGTGAGGAAAGTGTGGAAGTGATAAATCGACAATGTAGACCAACAGGTTGCAATTCAGGGCTAAAGACTGGGAGATTCAGAGAACCACTTCTGGTACCAGTGTTCCCTGCATGCATGTCCCTTAATAGCATGGGTATTTTCTGCCCCATAGACCCACAAGAAAAGGACTGGTGCCAGCCAAAATGTGTATTTTTAAAAACTGTATTAGGAGACTAACTTAGACCCCCACAGTGGTCCTCACAATGCAAATATGGAAATTTCTTGTGGAAGCTAACATTTTAGTGTGTGAACAAAAGCTCAGTTATGTAGCAGAAAAAAACCCTGAACCAAGATTCTACTTTTCCAATTGGGTTAGCCAGGATTTGGGTCTTTTATGTGTTTCAGGTTATTTTTCCTTATTTTAAGGTTAATAATACTCACTCTGTTTAGTTTCCAGAGATATGGTAAAGATCAAATTATTTCTTTTACACCAAGAGAGAAAATTGTGTTGAGACACCTGGTTGAGAAGTTTTTTGTAGTTTGAAGTTTTTTTTTATTATGATAGTATTTGGTTTTTAGTTGACCAAATTATGATTGTATTAATATTTCTTTGTTAAAAATAAGGTATTCCATTTTGTGCCCATCAATTTTATAGGCATTTTGATCGCAAATGAAATTAGATGATTAATTTGACTCCCCAAGAATTCTGCTTTCTGAATCAGTGATGCTTAATTTTAACAAATGATTTTTCAATTTAGGGTTCTGTATGATGGTCCTACTCTCCAGGGTAGAAAGTGTGGAAAAAGGTGGCTGGCCTTGAGAAATATCAATCGCTGTGCTGGAGTTCTTTCAGGGTTGGAATGGAGTAATGAAATCAGAAATCACAGAACAGTTTCTAATTTCAAAGACAGACTGCCTGACCTTGCCTACATAGTTCAGGTAGAGACCAAGAAGGAACATGGAGAAGGAAATTGAGTTCCCGTCCAGGTGACACACAGCCACAGCAATATCCAGGAATACATCTGGAATTACAATGTGGGCTGCTCACCTTAGGGCCCAACAAGCTCTCACCCAGAAATGTTTTTTTCTGTATTCTTATTCTCATTTGAAAAAGTTCTGATTAAACCTTTACACTCCCCCTACACACACACACACACACACACACACACACACACAATACCCCACCCCCTTACCCCCATTCATTTTTGGTTCTCTATCTTCCTCAACTAGAGCCTACAATTTAACTTAAAAGAATTCTTTCTGATACAAATTGTATTCTTTGGCTCTTTTTGAACAAGTCTCCCTTTGAAGTCATTAAGGGGACTTTCCAGATACTTAGATTCACCACTGTTTTGGATTTTTTGCTTCATGTTTCACACCCCAGAGGAAGGAAACTTAACGTGGATTAAGGGCTTCCAGTGTGCCTGGAATTGTCCCATTTGTCAGCAGTCACCTCCTGGCTGCCTCATTCCATGAATGATTTTTCATTCTCAATGTAGTAATTTGTGGGCCTGGCTGGACCCTGTGTTGGCAAGGGGGCAGCACCGTAGTGGCTTAGGTGCCCTATTCATTCCGTCAGCATCGGCTAGATGGACATTTTGAAGAATTTTAAGTTGTGTAATTTTAAACATCAGCAGTTTAACTGGTAATATTTGTGTTTAGAGGTGAAGTGGCTTCATTCAATGGCTGGGAAAAGGAATTGAACGTGTGAACGTGTGTCGAACTACGGACAGGCATACTTTGTCCCCCACGGTGGTAAAATAGGATGGAGAGCATTCTAGCTTGATTCGTAGTGTTGCCCTGATAGTGAAATCATTGCCTGATTAAACGAGGGAGGTTTCTAGTTCTGTAATAATTGCCGTGTCAGTTTCGAGAAGCTTAAAATGCCTTTTTGCACTTTTGCTTGCTTTTTGTGTGTGTGTGTGACTCTTCAAAATGTAGTATTTAAGGAAGGGAAATTATTATTAAACATCCAGGGTCTCTTAATTCAGAAAGATGGTCAAGGTATTTCCAGCACAGTGAGAAATAAGTATCCCGAGAATCTTAGTCAGATGAGCAGAGCATCTCTGCATGGCAGTGGTTCTCTGGGTTCAGATCTACATTACTTCCTAGCTGTGTGATGTAGGGTTCAACCAGCCTGAGCCTCAGTTTCCCATTCTGTAAATTGTGGGTTACAACATTTTGAGGCTTAAAGAGATGATGAATGTCAAAGACCTGGGACACCCCATGTGCCCGGAGAAAGCACTCCATAAATGAGGGTAGTTAGAGGCATGTTCAGGACCTACGTTTTCAGTCGTTAGTGAGTTCCTGGTATTTGAGGTACAGGATTTGGAATCAGGGTAAGTAGAATCAAGTCAACCCACTGTAAGTGGATTTTTGTGTGTGCCTATTGGCTTCTAAAGGGTCAGGGATGGCCTAAGCTTTTGAGCAGAGCTGGTGTGCAGCTTCACCCCTCACCTCCTCCTCCCTGCCCTCCCCTCTCTCAGATTCCTCCTTTGCTTCAATAGCACAGTTCAGCCCTTGACACCTTCCTCCAGGTGACCTTTGTGTACTTCCTGTGGCCCTGGCCCTGGCCATCCCTCTCCTGCCTCCTGTCGGAAGGCATAAGGTGTATCAGAGGCTGCCACCACCTCCCCAATGATGGAGCCTGGTGGGGACATTTTGCCCTTCATTTCTGCCAAGCCTTGCTTACTACCTTCTCTAGCAACCAAAGATCCTTGTCGGGAGGGCAAAGCTCACGAGCATTTTGTCATTAGCCTGCCAGCCGGTATGTATATCAGTGTAAATAATGGAGGCTTTGAATAAAAGGTGGCTAGGGTTGGAATGGCCTTAATGACTGAGAAAAGAGCAGGTGGGCTTCAGGGCTATCCACTCTCCCTACGCACCTGGACCTCCACGCCTACTCTGCTGGTTATTTGTAATTTTTCCATGCGGCCGAGCCTCAGGGAGGGTGGTCAGTGGAACAAGTGCAGAGAAAATGGTTTGCAGCAAGTATTTTTCTTTCTTCAATCAAACACCCTTTGTCTCTCCTTTAAACCATATTATCAGAAGAACACACAGTGCTCTGCTGTTGCTAGGTAACCAGAAAAAAACCAAATCCGGTCATAGTCGATATTGGCATGATTTTTCCCTAGGAACCCGGCTACTCTTGCTAAGGTACTTTGTGTAGTATTAACAGATTTGTATAGTGGTGAGGCCGGAAGGTCTCCTTCATTTTTCAACTTCTTCCTCCCCACTCCTTGCCTACATCAGCAAAGTCCCGGGTACGTTATTTGAGTCTTGAGGTCAATTCTTGACTTTGAGATATTCCGAGGGAAGGGGCTGTGCAGATGTAAATATGGTTTATTACGCAGAGCTGGAGTATATACTGCATTTACAAGGCCTCCACCCATTTAAAAAAATAAATGGGCACCCCCTTCTCAGCAGTAGCAGTGATTTAACCTCTCATGAGTGGTAAACGGTCTTTATTCACTTGACGCTTCTCTAGGAGTATTTTGTAAAGGTAATTTTTAGCCACAGGAGACACTTGTGCACACAACCGAACACATCTTAATTGATATTGGTGAAAATGTAGATAGCAGTTATGGTCCTTTCTCCCTGGGCTCAGCCATTCTCTGTACGGCTGACTATACGGGTATTGCATTTCCCAGTCTTACAGAGCTCTGATTCTGAGACGTCTACTCGCAGGTGCCATAACTCCCCTGTAACCTGTGCTGTCTGTCTTTTGCAGATTTGGACACCTCCCAGGCTGCGTCCCCAACCCCCCAAGACTCATATTCACACCACCCTCAGCTGCAGACATTCATAACAGAAGCAAAGCTAAATCTACACACAATGACCAGACAAGACGGGGAAACTGGAGATGGAGCTGAAGAAAATATTGTTTACCTCTAGTTGTGTTGTCATTTTTCCAAGCAAAAAAAACACTGGCACTTTTGGGAGAAACTTTTTTATTTTCCATTCCTTATGTATGTGTGATTGTCTATGTCCAAATTGCTTTAAGAATAATATTTAATATTTCACACAGGTTCATTTGGGGGGCGTGAGTCTAATAATTAAATTATTGAAAGCAGCCCTGTCCGTATAATCTTTAACTTATCACACCTAACTTCAGATTTCAGGAGGAGAAACTAACTTGAATTAGCTAAAGTATTTTAAAAAGTTGTTTTGACCCTACAATAAAATTCCACATTGGATCATCTGGATTTAGAAATGTCTTTTAAGATTTCAGTGACGCAATTTGGATTTACAGAGTGATATTCACATCGGATGACCTTTCACGGTCCCAGCAGTTGCTTATCAGGAGTAGCCTTAGTGCCCCAAAGGCAGAAGAGGATGTGGGAAAGGGCTTTTCTTGGCTAGTTTTTATGTGCTAATTTCCTTTGGGGTCATCTCTTATAGTCACCATTCAATCAAGGTGTCCTGCCTGGGCACCTGTTGTGATTGGTCAGCCACTGTGCAGAGACATAGTCCGGACTCACTTAGGACCTGAGCTGTGTGCTTTGCAGATGCACTTTCTCAGTCATTTTGCTGGTGGTGGTGGTGGGGTCAATCTGCAGTTCAGCATCATCTTTCAACACGGCCCAGAGGTCCAGAGCCCCCAGCAAGTCCATTGTGATGTGAATAGTGCAACTTCAGTAGAGGCCTCACTCTGTCAGCTGGCTTGTCGCCACTGGCACCTAGAGCACCAACAACTACCCCTCACTGGAAGGAACTCTTCCCTGCAGGTTTTTGAGGACAAAAACTGCTCACTCTTGGTGAAGCTTTCTGCCTGGATACACTTTTCCACAAAGGAAAACTGGTACATCCTGCCTTCAGAGTAACATTGGTCTCTGCGTGAGAAACCAGGGAATATTTTCATCTTGTTCAGAATTACTTGTATATGTTTTGCTGTCAATAAATATCTTTTACCTCATTATTTTACTTTGTAATTTTAATATTAAGCATAGGACCATAATAAAACATTTCATACACGGATAAAATCTCTTCTTATGAAAAGCGAAAATAAAGGAGGACTATTGAATTCATTTAGAATTGTAACACTTGCTGGGAGATAGATGTGATGGAAAGGGAAAAAAATTCACCCAGATCCCAATGTTTTTTTTTCTTCTACTAAATTTGTAAGTTGTATATCTACATTATATTTTCACTTAGGCGAAGTCAAATCTTAGTTTTTAAAAAAGCCTTTTCTGGGGCATTCTTTTTCTGACTTTTGCTGCTTCTGACTATTTTTGTCCTTTTTTTATTGTCATAATTATCTTAAAAATGTTCAGTGACTAATCTTTTCACAGAATAGATATAACTTATTAAAATTCTAGTCAATCACTTCATCTCCAAGCTGAACTCCTAAATTATAAGATGCAGCTTCCATCCCTAAAAACATCTAGAAAGAGAAATCTGTCTTTCCTCTTTCTCTAATAAAGTCTATTCCAGAATCCTATATCTCTTGTGTAAAAAGCATATAGATATTTCAGTCTAAATCCTTGCTCCAATAGCTATAAATATCTTCCCTCTTTTCATGACAGTGGATATAGAAATAGTGGAAATATGTAAAGATGTTCAAAATCCTTATGAGTTTCTTTAAAAATATGTGTGCTCAGCCAGTTTTCAAGTCCTGCAAATCTGGGGTCTTCACACAGTCCCCTTGGGGAACCCTGAGCATTTTTGAGATACCTATATTTATAGATTCCTCTTGGTAATTCTCTTATTTAATATGGCTTTTCAATTGAATACAACTAAATTTCAAAGCTTTCTTGATAATTCCTTCCTTTTCACTTTGTCCTCACTGTGTAATGAGCTCAGATCCTGCTGTGGTCTGAATGTTCGTGTCCCCCCAAACTCATAGGTTAAAAACCTAGTCACCAATGCATTGGTTTTAGGAAAGTGATTAGATCATGAGGGCAGAGTCCTCGGGAATGGGATTACTGCCCTTTTGAAGAGGCCTCAGTGAGCTTGCCCCTTCACCATGGGGAGGATGCAGCAAGAAGATACCTTCTACGAACCAGGAAGTTGGCCCTCACCAGACACTGAAGCTGCTGGTGCCTTGGACTTCTTGGATCTTGGACTTCTCAGTCTCCAAAACTGAGAAATAAGTTTTTGTTGTTTATGAGACACCCAGTTTATAGTATTTTGTTGTAGTACCCCAAACAGATTAAGACGGATATCAAGGGAGAGTCACTATATGACTTGAGTACAAATTTACAAAGCCTAAGAGAAGACCACTCTATTTCCCAACATCATAGATGAGTTTCCCTCAAAGGATCTACTTTTCCCACCAAGTTAAGAACTTACAGAAATCACTCGTCCTTTAGAGATTTGTCCTGGAAAGAAAAGCTACCTTTTTGCTCTGTCCCTTCCAAGCTACATGAGTTTATGCGTTGTCTCATTTAGAGTCCGAGCTACTCTGCATTTCCTCAGGCCTGCATCATTGCTGGAATCGTGCAGCACTTTCCAGCCCACTCACAGCTGAAGCCCTGTTCATTCAGAAAAGGGTGAAAACACTTGCTGTTTTTACAGCAAAGGGGAGTGTGTGTGTGAGTTATGTAAGGGGAAGAATGTGAGCATAATTAAATCATGGGATGACAAGTAAAAAGGAATATGTAATATGTATTCCCTCCTATGACCTAGGGCCACCTTTCAAACTCAGAACCAACCTGAGGTTATTAATGTTCGACCCCTCTGTCTTTCCCCTTGAGAGGCGGCAGAACGCAGCAGTTGAGAATATAGATTCTGGAGCCAGCTGTGTCACTTGGCTGTGTGTCCTTGGCATGGTACTTCACCTCTATCCCAGTTTCCTCATCTATAAAACAGGGATGATTACTTTATAGAACTGCTGTGAGAATTAAATGGTTAATATGTGCTATGTGCTTAGAACAAAGCCTGAGGCATAGTAATCACTCAATATATGCTAGCTATTATTATCGTATCATTAAAAATCTTTCAATAATTGCTCAGTCTGGTCTCGGTCTTTAGGCAGATTGCTCCTGCGTTGCCAGAAACAGTGAATAGGGAATTTGAATGCCTGGAGATTGTTAGGCACAAGACTGGGCTAAGGTTCCACAAGGTTAGCTTTCAACCTATTTGCATCTCTAAATCTCCTCCTAACTCATGTATTCAATAAACATTTATTGACCGTCTGCTAAAAGCCAAGCAATCTGTTGGGTACAAAATAAAGATGAGCAAGCCTGCAATGATGAAGAAACCTAGAACCTACAAAACAGGATTGTAGGTGGAGAAGGAAAGAGAGAAGGGCAGGCTCACATTGCTCTTCTGCCTGCTCCCAGCTCCCCATGTTAATCTACCACTTAGGGCTGTGTGGAGAATGGAAAAGGAAAGGGGGGGGGCACATAGAAGGAAGATTCCAGAATGATCTTATGACTAACACGAAGAGTTCATTGTGTTCTTTCCTGACTGCGTCTCATGCACAGATCACCGTCTACCAGTGTTAAGAGAGGCAGTAAAAAATTGAGCAAAAGCCAAACAGACTCAGGCTCTGCTTACAAATCTCCCCCAGGGTGACAGGGTTACCCAACACCAGGGGTGCTGTTTACATTGTAGGAAATCGTGCCCCAGGGCACCCATGCTGCAGAAGCCAATGTGAGTAGAACGTTGTGGAGCTGTACAATCCTGCGACCTCACTTCTGAGCTAAGTTTGCTTTTCTATGAAATGGGGATAATGATGATAGTCATGGCCTGCAGGGCTGTGTGAGAATGACATGAATTAACCCCAGCACAGTAAATGGCACGAAGTAAGCGCTGTAAAATGATAGCAGTTGTTGTCTGGTGGGCATAGAGGTGGAAAGAAGGCAGGCTTGGACATGCTCAAGAATCAGAATAGATGGGGCATCATTACTTCAGTCTTTCACAACCCATTTTCCTGTGTTCTGAGAGACACTCAAGGTCAAAGCCTGCTCTGATGCCGGGCTCACAGTGAGAGCCTCATGACACTTGCTGAATGAAGGGATGAGTGGATGAACAAGTCTTTGGAAATCTGAACTCAAACAGTCCACGGAACTAGAACTAGAACCCTGATCCACTGCATTTCTTTGCCTCTGGCTGGCGAGTTCAAAGCTGGCACTTCAAGTTGATGATTGAACTTCTTTTGAGTGAAGTAACTTGAAGGGGAACCATGGTTCAGTAGTTCTGTAGAAGCTTCATGGCTGAGAAATTTTGACATGCCATTAATTGAATCCTAGTTTAGCCTACCAATAAAACTCTTTGAAAAGCAGAAAGTGACAAGTTTTACATGCTACCAGCCAAGGGTCTCATAGCAATTGCCCAAAGACAAGGAATGAACTCCGTGAGAAAGCAGTATGATATGTTCTTTGCTAATCTCACTATAGTGAAATTCTATAGTTACATTAGAGAACTGGCCCTTATTTCTGCAAGAGCCCTAATTTCCACCGCCTCCAGCGACACCTCTTTTATTCACAGGCTTGGCGACCCCCACAGGCTCCTGGCTCAAGCTGGCTCTGTCCCCAGGCAATCCAGTGATAAATCATCCCAGAGCCACCGGGGAAAGTTTGGAAAGATTCCCTTCTTGTTGAGAGGCTCAATTGAGTGTCCCTATTTTATTTCATAAAAGGGATCTGATTTGTCTACGAATATGCATTTTTACTTACCCAAGAGCTTGTCTAAATTCTTTGCTTCTCTCTCCTCAGCCAGTTTTGTGTTGTTTGCCTATTCACAGAAGGAAGCAGTGAGGGGAAAGGAGCTAGAACTCTGATGAATGGTTTACTTCTTGTTAGCGACCCAAGTTAAACATTTAATGGTGGAAGCCGGTATGGACTGAGATGCCATTTGGGGGTAAATGCCTGGCTTCATTTTTCCATGCTCTCTTTACCACTACTTGCCCCTTCGCCCCCCATCCCGCCACACACACACCATGTATGCCTGAGCCGGTTTTCTGCATAGTTGCCAGTGCTTATTTTTACAATCTCTAACATAACAGCTTCAAATATAAACACAAACATAGCCAGCATCAACGAGAGCATCTGCATAGGCCACAGAGCTAAAACAGGCTCTTGGAAATGTGTCTGACATTTCCCTTAGCAGCTTCACAGCCTCCTTGGAAAGCCCTGGGCCACCTCTCCGCTGCTGGCAAGCTCCGATTTGGGTGAGACGTTGGCAGGTGCCAGCAAAGGACAATAGGCTTTTAATTAAGGTCTGTAGAGCCAAAGCTCAGGAAACACCTCCTGAAGAGTTTCTTTTAAACACTCCCATTTCTTCTAACTGTGCTACAAACAATAACTGTATACTCCATCAGGGCAACGATGCCATGAATCTTGTGTAGTGTAGAAATTGCTTGTAACATGAAAACGATAATGGGATTTTTTTCTTCTTATTTTTCCTTTATTCCCCCCAATAGCTTGAAAAATTGGTGTTAACTTTTATTCCTAGTTTGGGGCAGTTGTTTTTCCTATGGTGGTGCTGAACATGATCGTATAACTTGCTATTTCCAGGCAAACACGCTTCGTGCAAAATTCTCATTATATCTGACACTAGAATTAATGTAAACCTATTTTGGTAATGGCCATATTTTGAGTCACTCACTGAGAGGAAGATTTTCTAATGCGGAGTCTGAGCCTGTTAAGCATCGTTGCTATGGAGACTGTGTGAGTTGGATTAATTAAGGCCCGAACAGATGTTGTGAAGTGTGCAGAACACACTGTTTTCTGTTAGTAATTAAAGAGGTTATGTGTGTACGTGAGAGAGGAGAAAAAATAGAGACAATCAGAGACAAAGCAGTCAGACAGACAGATGTGCTTGGCACTGGAAATGTAACCTTTCCTTCAGTAAAACTCACTGCGTGATAACTCTGCTGACACTACTCTCTTTTCTCTTCCACCCATGCCAGACAGAATAATTGCTCGAAATGGCCAAGCAGCCATCCAGTCTTCCTTTTTCGGTCTGATTTATAAGAGGCATAGGAACATACAAAAACATGTTCTTGGATCAGTGGGTTCAAATGACCCATCTGTCTGAACACTCAAAAATCAAACTGGACTGTGTAAATGGTTTTTAAACTACCTGGCAGGGAGGCCAAATTTGCAGACTGGAGCTATATTAGTTGTCCAACCTGCTGGTAGTATTGTCATCTGTGAATTGGTAGCCAAGAGAGAGACTGGCTGCCCAACTGCCATGGAGAAGTTGTCAGGGGAAAGCCTTCAAGATTAGAAATTGAATGAAACAATAATATGGCTCGAGCTTAATTTGGAGAATATTTGTTTCAGTTTGAACTAAATCTTTGATGTTTAAAACACTGTATTCTATTTTCACATGAGTAAAATATTAACATTTGGTTTAGGTCTGAGTTCGGCGAATTGGGTTCCGTTTGAATCCTGCTTAGTGGCCCCGGTGAGGAGTGTTCCTGCGTTGCCTCCTTCTGGTTGGCAGGAAGTAGTTAATGGTTTGAAAATGTCTGAAGACTTTTCTGCCGGGTTGGCAGCAATTTTGCTTGAATTGGTAGCTTTTGAAGCATGATCATTTTTGCTTTGTCTTGCAGCTGTGGAGGTGGGGTTGTCTGAAAATGGGGAATCGAGAAGCATCACAGAGGTACTTTGTTTCCTGGGGGACTGTGTCCTAGTGGCCCAAACTTGGCCTCTTCCCATCTGCAGACCGTGGAGGGTGAGTCAGAATATGATGATGTAATGAAGAATTGAGTGGCCTGGGAGGTCAAGAGTGTATGTGTGTGTCTGTGTGTGTGTATGTGTGTTTGTGTGTGTGTGAGAGAGAGAGAAGGAGAGACCACATTCTCAACCAAAGCTTGTGTCTGATGCCTCTAACAAGTCTCACACACAGTTATGTCACACACCCCCAGACATAACTTTTTCCAAATCTTGCCGTGCATGTCCCTACACGTCACTAATTGCAGCCTGGCTCTGTGAGGGCTTCAGTCTATGAATGGGACAGTTTTTTTATTCTTTTTTTAACTAGGTGAAGGCTGCAGGCTGCTTCTCTTCCATCTTAGAGAAGATCAGACACCTTTTGATTGTGCTATTGAGAGCCACAGAGGCAAGGAAAGAAGGACAAATTGGATCAATGTGAATTTATCACCATCTGGGGGGAAAACTCAAGTTTGCATCTTGATTTCTGCATTGTCCTCTCGCAGATGTGACCTGAAGTTCATTCACCCTTAAACCTGACTGTTAAATCTATTGTATCTTCCACTTTTCCTCTTATTTGAGGATTATCTCCATTTATCTTGTTGGGAGAAGTACTTAGTGAGGCTACAGAAATAGAAAAGAGTAAAGAGTAGTATTTGCTTTTTGAATCAACTGCGATTGGTTTTTACATCTCTGGTCATTAATAAGAAAACTGATCTTTTGAAATATAATTCTGTCAGTCTTTTCTTTCTCCCCACCATGTATAGAGAAAGGAGAAAGTATATTCTGAGTAATTTGTTTACTGAAAAAGAAATTGGAATGGGAGAAAAAACAACAAAAATTTAATGCCTTTGAAGGGACATCTGTTAAACGCTTTAGTGAAAGAGCAACAATGGAAACCTTGAAACAAATGAATAAAAATAGAGCCAGTATAGAGAGCTCTACAGGGAGTCAGTTCAAGAGGAATATCTACTTTCCCCTTAAATCATCAAATTTTGAGAAGTATTTTACTGTTGACAAATGTTAGCATGCACTCTTTCTCTGTGTGTGTGTGTGTGTGTGTGTGTGTGTGTGTGTGCGTGCGTGTGCGCGTGCGTGGGGATGCATGCATGCGTGCATACTTGTTTGTATATATACACACTATTTGTGGTCACTTCAGTATACTTGCTACCCTAGCAAATAAACTGTACTGTTTTCCTTACATTATGTCATTCCATATGTTAGTATGAGACCAAAAGTACTCAGTTGCTACCATGCTTTAGATGCAATCCACCATTCCACTGTCTTAGTCTTTAGGGTTGCTGTAACACAATACCACAGACTGAGAAGCTTATGAACAATGGAGTTTGTTGTTCACAGTCTGGACACTGGGAAGTCCAAGATCAAGGCTATGGCAGAGTCAGTGTCTGGTGAAGGCCCATTTCCTAGTTCACTGACGGTGCCTTCTAGCTGTGTCCTCACATGGTAGAAGAGGCAAGGCAGCTCTCTGGGGCTTCTTTTATAAGGGCAGAGCTCTCACGATCTAATCACCTCTCAAAGGCCACATCTCCTAATATTATCAGATTGGTGATTAGGTTTCGACATATGAATTTAGGAGGACACAAACATTCATACCATGTCACCCATAAAGCCTTGAAGACAAGAAGCATAGAAACAGTATATTGTATTTCTTACTAAGCCAACGGTCCAGAATTTAGTCCTCTTTGCCATCCATCACCCACTCATCCAATACAAAGGTAATGAACATCTACCATGCCCAGGACTCTGCTTGACATGGGAACACGAGAAGATGTCTATCCTAAGGGATCTGCCATCCCCAAGGCCAATATTTATGGAGCCAATCAAGGCCTATATCAGCAAGAAAAGAATAACATAGTTTAAGCAGCACCACAAACCAGTAGAACCCAACAAGAGAATGAGCAGCCCAAGTATATATACGGTTTTAGGAGCTGAGGTAAATGGGGAAAGCTCTGAGAGTGAAGGTGTGGGGAGACTTTGTGGCTGGCAAGTGCTATGGTTTGTTTTTTGTCCAGCATTAGGATTTTGAATCTTTTCGTTTAATGTTGTCTCAATGGGGGCAAAAAAATGCCTCTAGGAGGTGTTTGGAAATGTGTGAAGGTATTTTTGGTTGCCACGGCAAGGGTGGAGAGGTGTGGGACCTTTTCTCACCCATCATAAGGATCACTCCTGTAACAAAAGACAGGTTAACAAAAGAAGAGCATAATAGATTTATTTAATCAAAATTGTATGTAACACAGGAGGCTACAGAAATGAAGATCCAGAGACCTAGGGAAAACGGTCAATTTTTAAGTTTAAGTTAGATGAAAAATGAACAGCTGGTAAGAATGTGATTGGTCATAAGGGCATAATCTAATATTGATAGACTGAGGGAAAACCCAGCAAGGCCTGCCTGTTTCAGTTCTTCCTGGTCTCTCTTGTAGATTCCTTCCTGCCGGGTATGGGGCAGGATCCCTCTGAAATAAGTGTCTTCAAGGGAGAAGGGCGAGAGCAACCTTTCTAGGTTTTTTGACTTGCCTTAAGGGAGAGGAATTCTAGTTCCTACGACGTGCTTTGGGGGAAGAAGAAAGTCTGGAGATGGGAGAATAGGAGAAAGTTAGAACTTTCTTCTGAGGCCCTTCCAATCTCCTTCAGTTAAAGTGCTTAGCACGCCAACGTGCCATACTTTGGGGTGTCATGTTCTGAGCCCCACCATCACAATAACTAAGAAGAATTACTGGCATTTAGTGGACAGGAGAAGCAGGGAATAGATGGCCCTGTTCCAAAAACAGTTGTCAAACCCCAGAAGCCCATTGAGAAACCCTGATCCAATTCCAGCTTTTAGAATATTTTTAACAATGTGAATTCAAAGGTGAGAAAGCATTCTGAAATCTTTTATACATTCTGAAAAGTGGCTATTTATAGACACCAAGAATTTGGAGCATGTTGATTTTTAATCAGAATTCAGATTTTCAAGGAGAGTATCATCAAAATTCAAAGAGGAGCCTTAGTGCAAGCATTCTTAGAAAAATAATTTGCTTAACATTGCCAACCGAAAACTGATAGACAGGACCAACACAAAGCCAAAGTTAATGAGGCCCTGACATTTTTAAAGAATACTTTCTAACTTTAGCTGACATTTAAATTAAAAAGCCCAGCAGTGTGGCAGGGAGCTGATTGATTTGGAAAGCATGGATCTGAGATAATGAGGGCTCTGCCCTGCTCTTCCTGGTGATGGGTAACAAATGATCTCTTCCTGGCCAAAAGCAAAGAAGATGAGGCAGCTTCTACGTTTGAACAGCAGGAATTTGCATGGCATTGAGACTAGAAGTCATTCAAATACTGCTTTTCTTCTGCTCACTGTAGCAATATTTTCCTATTAACCTTGATAATGAAAGAGGAAAAAGACCCTGGTAGGCGTTTCATGTGTCAGAAACATTGATGGTTGTTTTCTTAAATTTCCCCATATGCTTTAGACACACTAGCTTTGTAGACAGCCAAGCAAAAATGGATTCTATGAGTAGGTTGGTCCTGCCTTGACCTGCTGAATGTGGGACGTTTGAAAACCTCAGGTCAGAAAGCTAAACTGACCCAGCCTCCTTTGGAAATTTACCATCTGTTTTGGGGAGAGTGCTGTCACTGCTTTGCCATGAGGCACAGCATGACCAAGAGGCTGTGAGGAGGAGGAGGCAGTCAATGAGGACAGGTGGCAGGCACTTCCCAGGTGCAATAAAACCCTCGTGCTTCAGTTTTCCCCATCCATAAAATGGTCTAAGAGTAAAGCTCACCCTCGCACTGCAGATTAATGAAGTGAGACCTATAAAGGACTTTAACTCAAGGATCAACTCCAAGTACTTTAAGTCCTTTGGAATGAAACTACCCCAGGAGATATTATCTGGAAGCCAGATTGACAGAGGCCTTCTGGAAGCCCAGTCAAAATTTACAGGAGAAGAGAACCCTTAGTTTCTTTTTCAGAAAAAGGAGATGCTCATTTTGTTTGTTAAAGGGAGATGAAAGCACAAGGTTATCCTAAGAGTCACATCAATAGGAACAAAGTTTTGGTTGACAACGAGGTTTGTCCTTTTAATCAGGTTCTGTTGATTGGTCTAAGTTAACTTCAGTTTGGACTCTTCTTAAGAAGCCATTGACTCACAAAGTCAGGGTTGGAACAAGATCTTGTGTTGCTGAATTATATACTGGTCCTTCCCTTGAGAGGGTATGCTGCTCCTGAACATGTATTAAAAAAAAATTCCCTTAGAAACCTGGAATATCAACAATGGCAAAAAAGGAGTGAAAGCAAAACAGTCCCTTTGGACCTTGAAATGTGGTATATATTATCCTAATTGGACACTTTCTAAACAGATCTATGTGGAATAACTTCTTAAGGCATTTATCTTAATTTGCTCCTTGGAGAAATATTTAATTACCATTTTTTAGGTGCTCCTTGAGTTGGTTGCTGTTAAACTGTGTCTGAGAATACTCTTTTCTCCTTGATTTTCCCTCTGGGATCCATCAAGAGACTGACTTTCAAGCAGCTTAATGAAAGACAAGGGTCCATCAACATTGTTTAAGGAACTGTAGGAGCTGTGCTAATTGCCAGAGGCTCTGCACACTGGCTGGCAGCCTCGTGCAGCCCACTGGGCACAACCGTCCCACCCTTTGCTCCATCCCTGACTGCAGAGGAAGAATGGGCTTTGCGGGACTGTGGAAGTCTAACAACTGCCAGTGACAACCCTGCCAATGGACCCATCTGGGCAACATCACGTTACAAATTAGCGTCTAGAAATGACTGGCATAATTCCTGCAAGCAGAGCTTCATTGCTGGCCCTGCTTATGCACAGGGTTAGGTTTATGCTGCCAGTGCAGACATTTTGCCTCCAATCCATTGAACAGAGTTTATATTGAAGTTCCAAAGTACTCCTCCTCCAGGGGGATCAGTCTGAAGATTCCCACCAGGCATTGGGGCTAGCAGGGGCAAGGGTTGGGGGGCAGAAGTGGTATAAGGTTAACTCATCCAGAATTCATTAGATAGGAGTTCAGCAGCTGGAATGCCCAGCCTCTGAAATCCTAGCTTCTGAAAAAGAAATTTATTCGCATCATTCTCTCTACTTCATAGAAATAGTTAAGTAGGATGCAGTAGAACTAGGGGCCTTAATAGACCTAAAGTAACGTAAAAGGCAGCACAAAGTGGTGGTTTTGAGCCTACGTTCTAGAGTCAGGCTAACTGGGTTTGAAGCCCAGTGCTACTGTTTACTATCTGTATGACTTTGAGTTATTACTTAACCTTTATGTGCCTCAATTTTTCATCCATGAGCTGGGGACAATAATATTATCTACCTCTGTTATGGACTGAATGTTTGCAGCCCCTCAAAATTCCTGTGTCAAAATCCTAACTCCCAACATGATGGTATTTGGAGGTAGGACCTCTGGGAGGTAATTAGGGTAAATGTAGTCATGAGGGTAGGGCCCTTATGGTGGGATTAATGAATGCCTTTATAAAAAGAGGAGGAGACATGGGATCTCTCTCTCTGCTCTATACCATGTGAGGATACAACATGAAGTTGGCCACCTGCAGCCAGGAAGAAAGCCCTCACCAGCACCCAACCATGCTGACACCCTGATCTCAGACTTCCAGTCTCCAGAACTGTGAGAAAATAAATTTCTGTTGTTTATAAACCACCCAGTTTATGGTACTTCGTTGTAACAGCCCAAATGGACTAAGATAACCTCATAGGGTTATTTTGAGTTATATGTAAAGCTCTTAGAGAATGCATGGCAAACCCTCAGTAACCTTCCACGATTATATTAATAGCTGTCATTCGGGGCTTACTTTCCGAAACTTCATTTGTATAATGGCATTCACCATCCCTACCACTCCCTTGATATGGCTTATTCATAGAGGTTCTTTTATCTGAGAAGTTAGAAGTAGACTTCAGATCCCTCACTAATTCTCACAATATCATCAAGAAGTAGATGAGAGATCAGGTATAAGCTGTTTTCCCACAGAGGAAAAGGAAAGAGGTTTTTCTAATGGGATCGTTGTCAAAGATGGGAAAATGGTGTTGCATGTTCGTAGGTCACCACTAGCTGGCTGGCTCACTGGCCATTTGCTATTTCTCTTCTCACCATGGCATCATGGACTTAGTGGCTTCACCTGGGAAGTGCTAATGGCTAATCACCACCCCTCAGAAAGGGATGATAAAGAGAAGAAGGTATGAAGAGAGCTTCAGGTTGTCATCACTTGAGTGATGCTTAAGTATGATGTTTTTTGGTTTTCCACTCAGGAACTTCTGCTAGAGTCACCACAAAAATCCACAGAGCAAATGGGAATGGCATCTGCTGAAATGGGAATGGCGTCTGCTGTTGTTTTGGTGAAAGCTGCCTCCCAGGCAAGATGCTAATTTTGGGAGGAATATGACCTTATTGTTCCAGTGTATTACACATAACTAAGAAGGGTGAGAAGCTGGCTGTTAGTTTAAGACACAAGACTAATTTGGCTTTGATTCATATCCCTGGGCCAAGATTAATATATTCCAGACTAGACTTGGAGAGAAAGGAGTCATTTCCCATTACTAGGGGCTTCTGGATGTCTCTATTTCAATATCATAGAAATTCCTATTGATTCTGTCTTCTCAGCCAGTGGATTATCAGTTACAGTTTGTTGGGCCTGGTGTAACGTGTTGCTGAATGAGACAGAAAGATTCCTTGAATCTCTTCAGATGGATTAGTGGCTAACTGCATCCACCTCTAGTTTTCTTCCCAGGCTTGATCTTGTTCCCACAG
Source organism: Propithecus coquereli (assembly GCF_000956105.1). Lineage (NCBI taxonomy): Eukaryota > Metazoa > Chordata > Mammalia > Primates > Indriidae > Propithecus > Propithecus coquereli. The sequence continues at coordinate 8,378,872 of NW_012155284.1, read as the reverse complement.
ACTCCATAAAGACCACTTTGAATCCAGAGATTATATAATATCAAAAGAAAAGAAGACACCAGAAATTTGATCTACTCATTAGTTGAACCCAATATCTTTTCTTAAGCCAGTAAATCCAACAGAATCACCCCCTTATGCTACAGGGTCCCAATATCTCATTCTCTTGGACCACAATAAAATTGCCCAACGGCCCTCGTTACCTCTCCCCACCATGCCCATGTCAGTATGGGGTAGACTCAGTGACTTTAGCAGCCTTCATGTTACCACTGCTGTTTGTTTATGCAGCGTGGGTTACTCACTCTACGCTAGCTGAGCTGATAAACTCTGTTCAGCCCATTGCAAAGAGTGAGCCACAAGTGCAACTTGGGAGCCTGGGAGATGTAGAGCCCGGAAGATGAAAGAGAGGAATGGGCCTTTGATTTTAACCAAAGAAAGATGGCATGTTTGTGCAGATTTTTCTATGAGATGACATGACATGTTTCCCAGTAGCAACATGCAATCTGGCTGCAATGCTGTTGGTAAGGCTCAGCTTCCCACTGGGAAAAGCAGCAGGCGGACCAGGCTTAGCCAAACGCCTCCAGATATTTTGGCCTTAACTGCACTTAATGTGTGCCTTGCCGGCTCTTTGCATCAAGTTCTGAAATTCATCTGCATGTAGAAGAAAATGTTCTCTCTCTGCTTCTGTATGACTCTTCTTCTGAAACCAATTAATATTCTCCTTCATAAGACTCATTTTATGTCCCAGAAACCTCATGAGCCTTTTTTTTTAGAACAAGCTGTTTTATTTTGAACGAGAAAGTTTCTTTTTGCCAAGAAGTTTTTTCCAACCTGAAACTCAAAAACCACAAGCAAAGTAAGAGTTGTTCCAAGATCATGCCAAACTGCCTCCCAGATTTACCTGAAATGAATCAATCAGCCACCCAACAAAACTAGCCAATGGCAGGCAGCATGATAAATCCAGGACCTCCAGGCAAGACAAGCCCTGGCATGGAGGTGGGACATGGGCAAATAGATGGAGGACAGGAGAGTGTGCTTAACGTTCTTCTTCCTACACAAGGGCTGGTGCGGCTCAATACTGCTGGAATTTGTGGACAGGTCTAGGTCAGAATTGAGATCTGGTCACTATGTAAGGACCACCGTTCATCAAGCTCTCACCATGTGCCATGCATTGTGCTAGCACTTCACTGGCAGTATTTCCACAGGGCCTATTAGTATCTCCAGTTCACAAATGAGTAGGCTAAGACTCAGAGAGGGTGACTAATTTGCTCAAGGTCATTCAGTGGTGAAGCTAGGATTCAACCAATGTCCGACTGACCCCAAAGACCATGCATGGTTTTAAGCATATGTTCCATTGTGTTTAGAGGTAGAGAAAATAGCTCACTACAGAACACCAAGTGTGTTATGTACGTCTAAGGCTACCTGCTTAGGGAGCATTCATAGTGTTTTACTGTCAAATTCAATTCTAAAGTGTTTATTATTCCTGCAAACTAGGGATAATATTATCTGATACTTATTGAGCATTTATCAGGTAGCAGACATGATACCAAGCACTTTAAAATACATGACTTCATCTAATCACGACCAAATGGTAGGTGTTATTATCTCCATTTTACTGGAAAGAAAACTGAGGCTTGGAAAAGTAATGTAACCTGTCCAAGATCATGTGCTATTAGGCTGAACCACAGGAAATTGCCTTTTTGTGGGTCAAAACCGACTCAATATAGTTGAACTTCCTATTACCTAGCAAAATCAGGACTTGATTTCAGGTCAGCCACCTAACTAATTAGCAAAGCAATAGTCTACAGTGCAAAACTGAACTCAGTTGGACTCAGTTGTCCTTAATGAAAACAATGCCTCAGATCAGAGAGGAATAAACTATGAGGAACCACTCACGGTGGCTTTACAGCACGTGGACTGATCTACGCTTCTGCGATGAGCAGACACGGAAGATGGCCGGATGCTAAGCCGCAGAAGTCAGACTCAGCCCATGGTTATCACATCACACGCCCCTCGCCATCTTCTTGTTGCTTAACACACAGCTCCTCCGCTTCCCTGTAGCTCTGCGCCTGCTCCCTGCGGCACTCCTGCTTCCTGCCCTGGGATTCACCTCGCACTTGTGCTCTCCTGTCCCGACTTGTCTGATGTGGCTGCTCCTTTGGATTGGCCCCAGGCTTTATGTTGCTCCGTGTGACTCATGCCCTCTCCTGGTTCCCATCTCTCGTCTTGTGCGGCTTTGGGGCCACATGAGGCCTTCTGGACCCTTGAGTGCGGCCTTCTGACTGAATCCAAATTTCACAGATCAAATCCCTAAAGGAAGTTTGGATTCAGTCAAGGGGCTGCACTTGGGGATCTGGGGGGCCACATGTGGCCTTGAGGCTGCAGGTTCCCCACCCCTGCCAGCGGGGCCCATGTACTTTTGCTCTGGATCTAACCCTCTGGGCTCCTGGCTCCTGCTCTCAGGCCCAGCCCTGCCTGGGCAGCTACTCAGCCTGGGGCTGACCTTGGCGTTCCCTTAGTTCCCAGTTTTCCACACCAGCTACTTTTCTCTTCCAGACTCCAGCTGATCCAACTTCCCTCCCTTTCCCCCAACTCATTGTGTGGGCTGGGACACAACAGGCTTTGAAGGTTTTGGTGATAAGTTCGGAGGAGGTGGGAAAGTTAGCTAGCTCTGCCTGGTTCCCACGGGTAGGAGGAGCTCTTCAGAGAGTGGGCAACTCTGGCAAAGACCATGAGAAGCTGATGGCTATTTATGGTTTCAGGGAAAGGATAGCTATGATAAAAGGGTATGATAGTAGATGGGGAGAGAGGAAGAAAAAATATAGGGATTAAGTATTGTTGGCTATTCACGTATGCAAATCACTCAACAGGTTAGTTCTGTCAACCTAAATAACAAACAGAGACTCCCTTTTTAAAGGAGACATTTTTCTGAGAATAGAACATTGCAATGCCATAATAAACTATGTGTGTATTCAGGGAGGTAAAGGAAGACAAAGGTTTTTAAAGGAAAAAAAGAGGAGGATTACATATTATTTTGAAATAATTATCCTTGACTACAAAGGTCAATGACAAGGGTGACGCCAGTCTGAGGTTGGACAGGCAGCTGTTGCAAAGATGTCCTTGCAAAAGTATTTTTTCTGTAAGGATAAAATGGCCTTTGTGGTTTTTGCAGTCTTTTGTGATAGTTGCTATCAGGCATATAAGTATGAGAACTCTCTCATCATAGCCTTCCTCTGCTCTGTTAGATTGTTTTTCTGCCCCCGACCCCACCCTGCCCGCCCAACATTAGTGACTCCATTTTATTCTGACAACTTTCACAGTTCCTAGAGGAAACCATCAACCAGGCAAAAGAAACAAGCAGGTAATGCACCTACTGGGAGAGGTGGCAGGAGGAGGAAGCTGATTTTCATCGTTTAACTGCAAAGGAAAATGTATTAGGTCATCCACTTTCTCTAAGCAAAAGTGGTGACTAGGGATGGCACAGATGGCATGCAGAAGGGGAGATCAAGCTGTTTGGTCATCTTTTTCGTTATGGAACATTTCTTCCTGCAGGCCGGCCCAAGCATTTGGCTTCATCTCCATGGGCCCACTAATTAAAGGAGTGTAAGTTTATAAACAAGATCTTGGAACAAGGAACCTAAGGAAGGTGATACTGAAAGATTGGTTGAAAGAAACCAATTGACTTTGTGAGAAAATAAAAAGGACCATGGTAGGTGTATTTGGCATGATTGACAGGTGGCTAATGGGAAACCACAAAGTGGTGTGTAAACTCATCTAAGGCTTATTTAATACCTGGCAGCTCTAGGACTAGGCAACTGATCTTATGCCTCTTGAAAGATAAATACAATGAAGAATGTCTTTTCCCTACAGTTTAATCATTCTTGCCCTCTCTGAGGCATAACTACGTGGATGGGTTCTGGTCACACTATTTGGGCCTGGCAGTGAAAGGAGACTTAGGGGATAGTGGTAGTGGGGGACTAGAAATTTTATTTGGCAGCTGTAGGGGGCCAGAGAGTAGTAATGACCAGACTCCGAGCCCAGCCGTGCAAGCCCCAGACAGTTGGAGGCCCTCGCTCTCTATACTGATATTCCTTTTGGATTTGGTCACTTCCTCCAAGCAGGACTGGGAGAGTTTCCTTAAGCCTGACACTGTGGAAGAGGTTGTAGGGGTGACATGGTTACTTTGGTGAGCAAAAGAACCTTGATCAGTGAATGGGCTTTGGAGTCAGATGCCTGGGTTCAATTTCCAATTCTACCACTTTGTACCACTTAAGCAGGTCTCTTTATCTATTCTTCCATATTCTTAACAATAAAAATGGGAAAAAATAGCTATCTCATAGAATTAAATAGAAGCATGTACATTTATAAAATGCTTCATTCATATGAAATACTGAAAAAATAAGTTACATAATGATGATGATGACAATGTTGCTGATTCCTGGTTTGAGAGTCAGGGAGGATAATGAAAAAAGATGCTTTAGTTTTCTACTTCAGGAACCTTCTTTGTTTCTCCTTTGTGTTTAACCTTTTGCTCTACAGATAATCTCCAAAAACTGGTTTTCCTGCAGATGCTGGACCTAAGAGTGGACTCATAGATGCAGAAAAGATACTCATTTCCTCTTTTTTCACACTGCCTCCAGAGCTCTGTTCTTTTCCTTGCTGTCTATCCCACTCCTGGGGCAGATGGTGTTACCTGACCTAACCAGGAACACCTGAGAGAAGGTGCTCACGTAGGCCAAATCCTTCTCCATTCGAGTTGGAGAAGCATTCTCTCCATCAAAGTGATGTGAGAAGAATCAACTGCAAAGTAAATCTGCATTACTTCCTATTGGGGTATCAAACACCATGCAATGCATATCCTTTTAGATGGCAGGTTATTGAACAGAAGAGTGATTTAGAAAGGCCTGATTTTGAGACTGTTCTTGATACTTCTTTAATGGAAAATATTTAGTGTCCATTTACTGGAAGTGATGAGTCTCAGTATTGTGGTTCAGTTGGACCACACTGGTTAAAACATGTTTGAGCATTCCATATGCTTGTGGTTAATGAGCATTTTACTTTGGTTGTTCTGTTTTCTGTCTTGTAATGTCCAGTGCTGCCTGTGTTGTATGTTAGAGGAAGGGGGTTGGGAGTACTTTGGAGGCAATTCATATTGGAATCAAATTGACTCATGGAGTCAGTGTGAGCCGATAAATATCCTTGAGCATGTTTATTTCATTCTGTGTTCAAGTATGGCAATATTTACAGTTTGACTCAAATGGATTATAATTAAAAAAGAATGGTTATCTCTCTGAATGTTGATTGTTTTCTTACGTTTTACAAATTGCACATGTACACATAACTTCACCTGTGTAGATATAATACAGTCACCTCTCTTCAGCATTGTTAGGGATTTAAGTCCTCCACAATAAGGATTTTCAGATAACTGAAACTTATACCCTCTAAGAGTGCATATGTATTAATTTTAACCATTTAAATGAAAATGCTTATTGAAATGCATAATATATATTTCTCTGACTTCCTAAACAGTGATCCTTAACACAAGTTAACCTTTCCTTGACAAGTTGGGGTGACTGTTAAAAACCATCATCATTATTCTGGTCCAAGACTTGCTTAAGTGTTATCCAGCTTCCGTCACTAGATGGCTCTGGGTAGCAATGCCTTTGGAATTTTTGGTTCTGATGGGTTGAATATTTTTTGTATTCTTCCTTGCTGTCATTCTGTTGGTGTAACTTCTTGCTGCCATCAGTAGGCGCACTTCTATGATTTCTCCTTAAACTAGTCATTCCTGTAATACTTAACTCTGGATGAAGAAACCAGTAACTAAGCTTAGTGGACTTTTAAGTAAAGCACAAATAAATAGTCTCTGAGTGAGGTTTTCTTAGGAATAAAATATGTGCATTTCAATATACTTTGAAACTTCATGAGACCTATTTTGTATATTCTAGTGTCCTTTTGGTGTTTCCCCAAAGTGTTCTAGATGGGGAAGTTACAAGATATCTGAATTCTAGGTACTATTAATTGATATGTTGCTATGATCTTGAAAAATTAATTTATCATTTTAACTTAGTTTGCCTGTGTGTTTATTAGCTAATCAGTCTAGCCCACTTTAGTCCCTCCCCTGCTTCCTTAAGGGTAGCACTTTGGTCTCTACCACACAGTTAGTAGCTTATTATACACAATGGACCCCTGAAATTCACCAGAGATACATCTCGAACCCTTAGCAAATCCCCAAAATCACAAATAGTATTACAACATAATAGTATTCTCCATACAATGCAATAAAGTATGCTAAAAAAGTTCAAGTACTCCTTCAGATTCTTAATGACCCTATAAAAATAAGATTTAAGTTACTTATAAAGCTGGTTGGCTTTCATTTTAAGGCCATTTCTTACAAAGAAATAAAATTTTGTTATTTCTCCAACATTGCTGCATAGGACGTGACAGAAGGAAGCAAAGTCCAGTTTTGAGGAGGACATCAGAGGTTACACTGAGAGATTTTTCAAAAGATGCCAGAAATATGGACATTGGTGACATGTCCTATTTTTAAAAATTTCTTGGCAACCAATCTATACATTTTTAAATATTCTGTGAGCCAACAATGTATAGGATGAGCTATACATGTATGCCTGGATGATTTGGCTGGTTGCAAGTTTGTATCTTCTATCCAGATCCATGGGGAAGCTCACTGAAATTGCACATTGGAACACCAAGTCTCTGCTGTACTAACTTACATTGTTATTATTAATACTTCATCTATAAAATCTTCTCTCTCCAAGCCAATTGTAGGTGACCTCGAAGAAAGGATGGGGCTGCATTTTGTCGCATTCTTTAGGGTACCCTCCCTGTGGCCCACTACAGAGCAGACTTGCCATGTCTGTTGGGTCTTTGTAGATTTTCAAGGAAACATAATATCCTGGTACTCACCACTGTCACCCATGTATAGGCTGTTAACAGAGGGCATACCACCGTGAGAAACACAAAAGAATGTAGGAGAAACAAAAAAGAAAGAGAAGAAATAGCAGCAAATCCCTTCCGTTCAATGGAAGGCACCACACTCATGTGACCTGGGGGGAAACAGCAACCATAGATTATAAACACGAGCAGGAGAGTGTTGCACAAACTGTAAACATACATCCTGAGGAGATGAGAAGATATGGTATTACTCAGGGAAACCTTCATGCAGGGCGTGAATCTTAAACTGAGTCTTAAAAGGAAGGCAGGCCCACCAAGCTAGGGGAATAGCTACTCAGAGGCAGAACATAGAGCCTTTTGAGGAATGAAAAATTTCTTTCCTAAGAGAATCTGAAACTTGATGGTTTTTCCTCATACACATGAAAAATCATCTCTACGTGAATTGTTTATTTGTATACACATAGCATGTTTCATGACAGGTTAGGTGAAAATGGAAAATGTAAATGCTGAGAATATGCCAGATATGTTTGTTAAACACTAACGTGATTTCCATGATAATGAATGCATGCTTACCGAGCTGTGAACATTTTGAGTAAGATGAATTACCAAGTACCTTGGTGCATTTAACAACCCTGGGATGTTATCAAGCCTGGGAAGTTAAATTTAATTCTGCACATTGAACATCCAGCCAAGCACCCAAAGAATGTGGAACGAAAGCTAAGGGAGCCACACATCTTTAGAAAAATTCCCAAACTTGACCGACAACATGTGCTTGCTTGATTCCTCAAGTTGCAGCAGGCTGGGAGCCAGATTTTCTGAATTCATTTCATACCTGTGATAACTTCCAAAACTAATAGTGTTTGTGATTGTTTGGTACACAGTAGTCACGGATGACATTATGACAAGAATAATAAGATGGGGTGAAAGCCAGAAATGGACAGGGCAGCTGTTGGAAGTGACAAGTGGAGTCCAGCTGACCTCTAGGCTCCTGCTTGAATGATGCGCAGACGGGAAAGGGCAAAGGAGGTTCCAATAGGTGCACAGCTCTGTGCTGGGCGCTGTGAGGGGCCCAAGGAAATCTAAGTGGTCCGTGTGTGCGTGCATGGGCACTTTCACTATGGAAACAGACACCCAGTTTCAGGTTCCAACTCCATTACATCATACATGACATTGGGCATAGCACGTAACTTCATTGAACCTCAGTGTCTTCATACATAGGATGGTGCTTCTCTATCTTAACCCAAAGCGTTACTGCAGGATTCAGTGAGACAACACAGGCAAAAGAGCTTAGTAGAGTTGCTACAGAGTTTCCACACATTAAATGTTGGCTAGTATTTTGTGGCAATGACAACTGGCATTACACAAAAGACTGAATTAGAGGTGGTTCCCACGCAGTGGCCTTATTATTGATAAAAATCACAATATCTGGCCCAAATTGTACCCTTGAATTGTATTGTGAAGGAACTCCCGATGGAGTCTCGGGTGGGTACAAAGTAGGGTGTGACCTGATGTGGTTTTGTGTTTCTTGAGCCTAGTTCTGAGTCTGCCCCTGGAAAGTATGTTAATCGATGGCTTCCCCAAGAATTTAGAATAGAACTGAATAGGAGGAACATCACCACAGACCCCAAAATCCAAGTCATAAAGATTTGGAGCTGAACATGATCATAAAAGTCTAAACAGCTTATTTTATAGAAGAAGAAATCTGCTCGCCTCAATTTATGCTACTCAGAGAGGCGATTGCTAGCAGGAGTGGTGCCTGGGGAGGGGTTGGCTTGTGTCACTTATCTTTTAGAAAAGTTCTTCCACTGTCTGAACCCTCCACCCCCACCTCCGCTGTCTGCTGCACAGGCGATGCAGCCCCGTTCCCACTGAAGGAAGAGCAGAGGAATTAGAGGGGGTGGGCTTCTTGCAGGGCTTGAGCTGCTCCCCAGGGGTAGTGTGGCTGCCCATCCAGCCTGATGTTTGTGATACGGTTTCACCTAGAGGGGTAGGGATGAAACAAGATGACTTTCCTAGGGTGCTGCTGATAACACTAAGGCCCAGGATTTTAAACACACACACAAACACACACGCACACATGCATGCACAAACAAACAAAAAGTAAACCCTCTTTAAGAGGGTGGGGCAGAATGAGCAAGCTCAGCATTTTCCTTGGGATAGAGAAGCACATGAAACTAGTTATCTTGAGTCTGTGCCTCTCTAGCTACCCTGTGCGTCTAGAAAACAATTATGACAAACATGTCATTCATTTTACGTCTTTGGGTAATTCACTGGCTCCAGCTGGCTTTGAGAGTGTGGAGAGTTATTATTTCACAAACCTAGGTGTCCACAGCTTTGGGAGGCGTCGGGTGGAATGTCCCGACCCACAGCACAACGATCTCATCAAAGACACTGGTTCCTTCTATGGTCCAGGTGTTATGTCTGGTTAATTAACTTCATTAAGACAATTGGCATTCTATTTCCCTGATTATAGTCATCTATTGAGGAGGAACACATGTGACCAAAGTAGTCCACTCAGGAGGAATTTCAGGACTGTCACCTGAAATGTTAGGGTGGAAGTTGTCATGTACAGACATAAGGTCCAGAACTCCTGTAGCTATATTGATAATAGCCTAAAAATGGAACCTATGCACGGAGTTTCCACACCTATCCATAGCCAGAAGAATCATCAAGTGTAGAGCCAGGATTGCGGATGAACCACACCTAGTCACTGGTCTGCCTACATTTTCGCTTAGATGAGCCAATCAACCTTCTTTTCGGTTTAAGGCAATTGAGTTGGGTTTTTCCATATTCCCAATCACAGATCAGCCATTCTTAAGTGGAGAGAGACAAAGGGGATTTGAACTTTGCAATTGACATGAGTGACAGGGAAGGCAGAAATGTTCAATGACATTTTAAATCCAAGTCCTCTGACTCCTCAGCCAGTGGGCCACATAGTGTTGGGACAAGCCTGTTTTTATTACACAACCTGCTTTCCCTTTCTACCTGCAATCCTTTCAACTTTGTCTTGGCTATCTCTAAAGAAGCAACTGCATGACAAGGGAGCACAGAGAAAGGAAGTGTACTTTTTACTGGCATCAAGTCCCTTCTAAAGTGAGATAGAGGAGGTGTAGGCAAACGAGCTGGAAGGTTATATAGGACGGGGGACAGTGAAGTTTTACATCCAAAGAGGGCTTACTCAGGAAAACAGGAAGGGGGCAGTAGAAAGCAGTATCCTGGTCTCTGTTATGATCTTACCTTGAAATTTATAGTAGGTCATTTCCATGTAGAATATTTCCATATGAAATTAGCAACCACCCATATTTTCCTCCAATTTATGGGGATGTGATGAGGACTAAGTGAGGACGACATAAGTACTCTAGTTGCCCCATAAAAGGTAGACATTGTTGGTTGCCTACCCAAAATCCATCCCACCCTCCCTATTCCTTCCTAACAGCACCCTGATTTTGTACAGAAATCTCTGGCAGCCACGCATTAGAATGCTTCACAGCACAGAGTACACCCTGGGTAGGGCCTTTATATGAGCTAAAGGAAGCCAAAGCCAAATTCTAAGATGGAAATGATTGTCCCAATTGCTTAAGGGCATTACTTTGGTGGTAACTGATGATTGCTCTGTCTAGGAATATAAAGATTGTATATTTCAGTGGTAATATGAGAATGTTCTTTGATCATAAGTGATTTAATTATAGTCTCAAAGACCTTAGGATATGAAGGAGAGCCTTTCAATGTTGTTCCACTGAAAGGGTGTTAGAAACCACATGCCATTCAAAATGGGACTGGTTCCCAGAAAGAGATTTTATTTCTGGTCATGGGTGGGGATGGGAAATTAGGAAAAAAAAAATCTCCTGGAATTTATTGACCTAAATTCATTTACGACCAATCAGAGCCTAGTAGGCTGAGGGCTTAAGCTGAGGAACAAAAGGGCTGAGCCTCCTGAGCTGCTGGTTTCCATTCTCGCTTTGTGATGGGACCCCACTCCCCCCAATGGTGCCCAAGACAGGTTTCCTTCCTGTGAGGTGGGCAGAACCAATGTCTAACTTCCAGTGACTAAACTCGCTGGCTTTCCTGTCTGTTCACCCTTTGGAAATCTCCTCCTAGGAATGCAGTGAGGTTGGGGACATTGTCACCAGTTGTTGATCTGGAGATGAATAAGTGAGGCCTGAGCAGGTCAAGGATGGCCTGTGGAGCAGGTGGAAAACTCTGGCCACAGCATCTGGTGGCCACAGCGTCTGATGGCCATGGCAACTGGCATTAGGGAATGTTCCACATCCTTTGAGTTGCATGTAGCAGTGCGAGGCACTGGTCCTCTGGTGAGGTCCTTCTGGTGAGGTGGGACAGCCTAGAGGTGAGTAGGGCGGAGAGTAGATAAAGTTCAGGATCTTCCTTGGGGGGATGCAGTTCCTCTATGCCAACACACACACGGAAGCTCTGTAGGCAGTCAGGTAGAAATGAACTTCAAGGGAAGCTTTTAAAGGTAAAAAGAAATTCAGCTTGCTGTCTGGGAAGATACAAAGAATGGAGTCTGGGAAGTCCCACTCAGTTGGCCTTGGAAATAGCGGGGAAATGGTCATGTAAGTCTCAGAAATTTTGAGAGCATTTTCTGACTTTTATCATCTCTTGAAATTTCTAATTCCAGTGCTGTATATGAGCGAGCCACTTACCATTCAGGTCTCATGCCGCGGCTACATGATGAGGGCCAGGAATAGTGTGAGACTAACTGTATGTTACCTGACTCCAGTCAAAAAGCGATATTCCTGTGCTCAGCGTGCATTACTTATATGTCAGGGACGGCTGTCTGTAATATAAATTCTTTTAAGAGAGCATTGGTGGGAGATTGTAGCACTTTACACATCAAGGTGGGCTCAATTTCCTAACAAGCCATTTGGCCCAACCTTGGGCCTGGTCCAGGCACCAGAGGGGGGCTCTGCAGTAGGCACCGACTCCCTCAGCCTGTGAAGACTGAAATTGTCAAGAGGTGGCCAGGAAACCATCACATCCCCATCATACCAATGACAATGACAACTAGCTTTTCATTAGGGCTTGCTGTGGGCCTGATAGCGTACAAGAGATTTATGCACGTTGTCTTGTTTAATTCTCATGGTTACCTTATGAAGTAGACATGATGATTTCTAGTTTACAGACAAAGAAAAGGAGGCTCGAATAGTTTCAGAAACTTTCCAACCTCACACAACTGATTAGATGCAGAGCCAAAAGGCAAAGGCAGATGTGTGTGACCCTGTAGCCAACGTCTGGAACTCACTCCCCACCAGCCTGGGTGAGGAGTCTTAGGCGCACCCTGAGCTTTGGAAGCCTCTGATATTAAGTCCTGTCTGAATGCTACGCTGGATTCTTCGTCCCACGTGACATTTAGTACCCAGCTTCGGTCAGATGAGAGGCAATCTTCTAAAATTCATTCACAAGGCAAAGGAGGTCTCACATTTGAATTTCAACAAAGCCCCAGTGGGCCAGGCGCTTGTACTTTTCTAAATGTTCACATCTTGCCCCAGAGCAGTTTTGGAGAAGGTGACCTCTTTTCCTGCCAGGCTTGCAGGAATGAGGTGTCACTATCTCCAAAACAGGGTGAGGTCTCCAGTTCCTGTGGGGAGGCTTTGAACCTCCTTACAGGAATTGTGTTTTCCCAGCCAGTGATCAGTCACCCAGGCCAAACAAAGTGGCTCACACAAGCCTCTGAGAGTTGCCAATAAGATAAGAAACTGCTATCAAATTTCACCCTGGAAAGTTCTTCCTCTCTTTTTTCACTCTAGGATGGATTCATCTTGAATTTCAAGATAGGAAAAGGTAGGGGTCACAAGGAAATTTATAGGGCTGCTTCCCAGAGCAGTTTCCAATGTTTAGCCATAAATATTTTCTGGAAGGATCAAAGCAGTTACTCTAACACTAACCCCCTGCATACAGCTCAGCCCTGGGAGCAGAGACAGGGGCCACAGGGGAGTGTGGAAGACTGACCTGACAGGGACAGCCACTTAGCTTTCCTGTCTGCCCTGGGCGGGGGAGTGGAGGGGTGGGAAGGGGGAGGTTGTTGAAAGTGCCGAGCACCCCTCCTCCACTTCCCCCGCTCCCCCAGTTGTGCTTCATCTCCCTAGCCCTGTATGTTCTTTCCTCACCAGGCCCGGATCTATGACAATTGTTTCCATTTTCTCCCCATCACCCAAGCAGCCGCAACAAAGGAGAGACATTCTAAGAGCCCATGAAATGTTTTTATTGAAACTCTGTTCTCCAGAGAGAGATTGAGGAAGGGTTTAAGCAACGTTATTACAAAATAAAAATGTATCCTCCTACTCCATGACAGGAAATGCGAGAAAGAGAGACAAGCCCATAAAAAAAGCACTAAAAAAAAAAAAAAAAGTTTGCACAAGGACTGAAGCAAAGAAGAGATGTTAAATAATTATTGCGAAAGAAGCAAAAACAGCATGAGACTCAAAAGGATCTTTTAAAAAGAAAAATCTACCCATAATATTGCCTCAGGCGGGACCTTAGAGACATTATGCATTATATTTCAAGTTTTCTAATTAAAAAGATTAATCAAGCTGTGTATCATAGCTGGGAGGGGAATCCTTCGTCTTTAACATTATGAGAGCATTCCTGATTTTTGTACTGTTGACAGTATGATGAGGGCATTCAACAGTGCTACCAGGAAGATTTCAGGTGCTTCATATTTTGTGTGCATAATACTTGTTATGTTATACCATAATTTAATGGCATTTAAATAAATCTGCTCATTAATGAAGCTGAATAGAAAACAGACACAGCCTAGTACTGCTACATCTCCAAACTGACTATCTACCAGCCCCCATACCCCCAACCCTGAATTAAAGGGAACCGTACGCACTGAGCTCTGTTTTAGGGAGCTTTTTTCAATTCTGCTTGGCTTTGACATAGGTCATTGATGGCTAATCTTTCAACATATCTTCTACACATCTCAGCTCTGGTGGACTTAGTGACTTTTTTCATGGGTTAATCACCTCCTGTATTTTAACATACAGTTGCTTGGGGACTAGCCCTAGCATTGGCTGGACTAGGAGTAAACACTTGGAATATCAAGGTGCAGGAATTCATGCCTTTCATCAGAAGGGTCCATTTATTTTCCAGTAGATTTTTCTCCCCCTCGGCTTGGTTTCCTTCTTTGGCTCTAGGGGTAGTACCAAGAAACTTTACCTCTTGTGAGGAGTGAGGGTTAAGGGTGGCCTGGGGAGAGTGGCCTTTCCTTCTTGTGCTCTGTGTGCCCACCTGCTGGAAATGGAAATTGTGTCTCTGTTTCAAATGGTGTTGCCCAGGAGGGAGGAAGAATACAAAGCTTGTCCCCTCCTTGTGTAGTTTGGGGACTGGCAGGGAGTGGGAGTGAGGAAGGGGAAGTGCGTTGGGGCTGGGGAAGGGGTGGGGGTGTGGGAGTTTCCTTTATGGACATAGGCAAGGAAGGTGGACCCAGGAAGGCATGCAGAGGGGGTCACCAGGTCTCTGTGACATGAGGTCTCATCTCATCTCCTACTTCTAGCCACTGCAAGGTCCCAATCAAGTCCCCCAAAACATGCCTGCAATGTGGCAACTAACTGGTGGCATCTATACTATTTAGATATAGAGCCCATAAGGTTTTGAATTCCCCAAATCTCAAAGCACATTATAGAGTAAACGCAGAATCCGAGCACTACTTGACTATCTAACAGGCCCAGTTTCTCTCTTAAGGAGCTTTTAGGAGAAATAAGGTCACATAAAAATCAAGGTAGCAAGCAGTATTATTCCTCCAGGCACGTTTGAGTCAAAAAGGGCCTGGATTTTAAAAATAAAAAATGCTGTCTTGTTTAATATAGTCACTCTTCTAATAAGCCAGCAAGCAGCTATTGCACTCTCCCAAGCCAATGGACATATATCTTGCTAAGACATATGTGTCCAAAGTCAGGATATTGTCTAGGAAACCTGAGCCTGCAGCCTGCGCAGGAGCCGCCATCACTGCATAATTCCTTCCAGAAGAATAGAAACCCAGGTTCAAGGCAGCAGCCCAGAGTCCCCGAAGGACACATTGCCATTTATTTGCGGTGTGATTATTTTCCATTACACACTGTGCGAGGGGTGTTTTTGAATGCTATCTTACCCTCCTTTCATGTCCCTTCATTTACTGCACCCCAAGAGACAGTCAAAATCTCCAGGCCACACTCTGCAATAAAAACTCAGCAAGTTTGAAGGATACAGCACGAAGCTTCCCAGACGGCCAGGAAGTTCTGCTGACGGTACTAAAATTCAGGAGCTTCCTCTAGCATCCCAGGCAGGTGTGTTTATTCAGTGAAGGGGAAGCTGGAAATGTTTCCTTTGAGGATGGCTTCTCTTCTTCCTGTGGGCTAAGAGTTGCTGTATTTTCCTCCTTGGCTGCCTTGATCTCTGACGGTGCCACTTCTGGATCTCAGAGCAGTTTCTGGGGATTCATTTGGATTCTGGAGGCTACTGTCCTCAGGACCTTTTGTACGATGATGGGCTAAGGATGAGTCCCCTCAGCAGTGGCGGGGGCACTTTATGAACTGTGCTCTGTGGTCAGAATTTTGTGCTACCCAGAGCTTTTCTCAACTGCCCCTGAGCGCATGATGACGGAAAACAGTCATAGCAGGCCCCTGGTCTGTAAGTGCGAGGCACCCTCTAAATGAACTCATAGCAAAATAATGTTTCCCCATTCATACTCCTGCTCTCAGATGCAGTGGCCCAGAGGTTTACTCCATGAAAACTTGCTTACTGCTGAGGATATGCCCCGATTTCTAGGAATTTCTAAACTCTGAGTCAGGATCATTTCGGTACATTTTGGAAAATGCCTCAGTCGCATGAATATCAATGGCTCTCAAAACTTCCAGCATCAGAATCACCTGGAGGGCTTGTTAAAAAGGGCTTGCTGGGCTCCTCCT
Organism: Propithecus coquereli; assembly: GCF_000956105.1. Taxonomy (NCBI): domain Eukaryota; kingdom Metazoa; phylum Chordata; class Mammalia; order Primates; family Indriidae; genus Propithecus; species Propithecus coquereli. The sequence continues at coordinate 8,363,057 of NW_012155284.1, read as the reverse complement.
CTGAGCTCCTGATTGAGTAGGTCTTAAGTGAGGCCCAACTAGTTACTGAAAATACTGGGTTGGATGGTATCTCCCCTGCCTTAATCTTTTTGGGCTGCCATAACAAAATACCATAGACTGAGTGGCTTATAGACAGCAGAAATTTCTTTCTCACAGTTCTGGAGACTGGGGAGTTGAGGATCAAGGTGCCAGCAGATTTGGTGCCTGGTGAGGGCCTCCTTCCTCCTTACTGTAACCTCACATGGCAGAAGGGGCAAGAGATCTCTCTGGGATCTCTTTAGGGCTCCATGCTCATGACCTAATCACCCACCTTCCAATACTATCACCTTGGGGATTTCGATTTCAACATGTGAATTTTGAGGTGATGCAAACATTCAGACCATAGCACCCCCAAAATTCATGTCCTTCCAGGACCTCATAGTGGTACCTTATTTGAGAATAGGATTGCTGTAGGTGTACTTAGTGAAGATGAGGCCATACCGGAATAGGCTGGGTCTTTAATCCAATCTGACTGGCATCCTTAGACACAGAGATCCAGAGACAGAGACGCAGGGGAGAATGCTGTGTGACAACACAGGCAGAGATGGGAGTGATATGGACACCAATCAAGTATGCCAGTGATATCTGGCGACACTACAAACTAACAGAAAGGCATGGGACAGATCTCCCCTCATGCCTTCAGAGACACCATGTCCCTGCTGACACTTTGATTTTGGACTTCCAGCCTCCAGAACTGTGAGAGAACAGGTTTTTGTTGTTTTAAGCCACTAGTTTGTGGTTATTTGTTATGGCAGCCCTAGGAAATGAATAATACACTGAGATGCTGATGTCGGTGGTCCTGGAACCACACTTTGAGAACCACTGCTCAAAATTAATTAGATCATCTCCTTCTGTCCCAACTCCTATTTCTCTTTATAATTCCATGATAAATTTTCTTTCTGGAAGAATTCCCACTTGCATCTGCCAGCACCTGCCTAATTCCCTAAGAAGAATTTTCACTAGCTCCTGGTTTCTTAATACTTCCCTGATTCTTGTTCCTGATCTTTTTACCCCCATATAATCCGTGGGGGCTCTCTTCAGCTCTATTGTGGTAAAAAACGATCTCCGATCCCCCCATCCTGATAGAGAATTGTTACTCCATGTGGTTGGATTTCATGCACTCTAGTGAAGGAAAGACACAGGTAGCAGGAAGCCATTGCAAGAGCCATCAGGGAGTTGGAGAGATGGGGTGGGAGCAAAGGGATTTGGCTTCAGGAAGACAAGCATTAAGAGGGATTTATCTGCCTTCAAATATATGAAGTGTTACTGTGCATAAGATGCAGACGGCCTGCTTTCTAGCCCCTCTGAGAAAGGGCCACAGGAAGACAGACTTAGGAAGGAGAACTCTGAGTGGACAGAAAGAATTTTCCGAGGTTGAAGGTTTTAAGTCACTGGAATGTCAAGGGAGAAGTTTAAGTAAGAGGAGACACCTCTTTATTAAATTTGATTTAGATGGGGCCCTTCCTGAAGCCAGGCAAATGAAGGAGATAGACTTTGGAGGTGCACTGTGCTTTTCCAGTCTACAAACTCACAAAAGAAGGAAAAATGCCCATTTAAGAAAAAAAATAACTCAAAGGGAAGAAATATCTCTCTGTTGACGTATTTGTGATCTTAGATAGGGAATCTGCCCATACTTCTTTTATATTTTTAATCGAATGCCTAGACAACACCCTTTTGTGTTAAGGAGTAAGATTAGTTAGAGGTTTTTAAATCCCTCTGGTATTACCTAGCCCTGTTAAGTCCATATTCACCTGCAAGAGGACAAAAGCGGTGCATATTTGTTTTCTGTTGCAACATAACCGATTGTCACAAACTTAGCAGCTTGTAACAGGACATGCTTATTATCTCATAGGGTTCGTAGGTCAAGAGTCTGGCGCCACTTAACTGGATCCTGTTCTCAGGGTCTCCCAAGGCTGCCTTCAGGGTGTCAGTGGCCTGTGTTCCTTTCTGGAGTTTGGGATCTTCTTCCAAACTCACATGATTGTCAGAAGACTTCAGTTCCTTTTAGCTGTAGGCCTGAGGGGCCCCCTCTATCACAGGCTGTCAGCTGGGGGCTGCTGTCAGCATCTGGAAGCCCCCGCGGTCCTCAGACCCGCTCACAACCTGCAGCTCACTTCTTCAAGGCCAGCAAGAGAAGCTCTCATCTGTGATATGATCATGGGAGTGACATCCATCACCTTCTCCTACTCTCTATTGGCTGGAAGCCAGTCACAGGTTCCCCCCGCCCCGAAAGGAGGGATTATGTGTGGCGGTGGCTCGCTGGGGCCATCTTGGAGTCCTGCCTACCACAGGTGGTGGGGAAGGGGCTGCTCTGCTCTTGCTCTTCCCCAAGGTGCAGTTGCCAGGGAAGGCTGGATCAAAAGGCTTATTCTTTATTTGGGATTCATGTGATTAAATAAATGCAGAAATAGAATTCCAAATGGAGTACAGAAAGTGTGAATGATCTTGGTTTTATACACCAATTGTGCTCTAAAGCTCAATTAGGCAGTCAATTGTTGGAATTGAAGCTCTTGAATGAAGGATGCAATGTTAAAGTTACTGGTTTTTTACCCTTTTTTCTTTCTAGGCAGTATAGCATAGAGGGTAGACCTTGGAGCCAGACTCCTTGGGCTCAAAGGACGCTAACTAACTGTGCAGTCTTGGGCAAGCCAGTTACCCTCTCTGTGCCCAGTTTTCTTCATTTCTAAGTGGTGATAATCACAGCACTTACCTCACGGAGTAGGGGGTGAGGATGAAATTAGTTGATATGTGTGAAGCACTTAGCATAATGCCTGGCATCTCATAGACACTATATTAATATGTGTGTTAGCTATTATGAATATTTAGGTTAAGACAGCAGACGTCGCATGCCATGCACGTGTGTGACACTCCCATGAGCGCTGTTAGGATTCAGAGCACTTTTCGGCTCTGATCCTTTCTCGTTCACTCAGGGAAAGTATTTCACAATGCAAGGAAAAGTGACATGATTATGGGGTAAGTTTGAATGTGGACCGATTTCTTAAAATTAAATTATCTATAAATTTTTGTTTTCCTAAGTGGTAATAGTAATAACAACAGCTGAAATTCATTGAGCATTTACCGTATTCTGGGAAGTCTACTAAGTGGTGTGACATGAGCCCCTCTTTTGGTGTTCACAACACCTCATTAAGTAGGCACTGTGATCCCCTTTTATGGAGAAGGAGCATGAGGCTTAGAAGTCATTTGCTTAACCCGGCTGGTCAGTGGTGCAGCCCGACAGGAAGGAGCTGAAGCAGCTGGACTCCAGAACCCTCCGTCTTATTATCCATTCTGTGCCATTTTCCCATTTTATTGCTGGCAACTCATCTCTCAGCTTATGTGTTGTGATATTACAGTCAAGAAATGCTAATATGAATAACACAAAAGGAGAAAGAAACCCCGGGCTCTTGTTTGATTGCTTAAGTAGGTGGGCATGGTAATCGCGGGAGGCGGGAAACAACTAAAGAGACAGACAGGGGTGAGCACCTGCTGTGCGTCAGGCGTTGTGAGCAACGTTCCTCACTATCATCTCATTTAATCCTGAGAAAACACTGCGGAGGGCTGTTACCTTCCTTTTTACGGATGAAGATGTTGAGGCTCAAAAGTTGCTAACAAGAAACTGAGCTCAGGCCCTGAAGCCTGCACTGCTTCCCTGCACGTGCTGTCTGAATGGTGAGCAGTGCAAGAGACGAAGGGACTAATGCGGCACAAATTATCCTCAGAGTAGGGAGAAAGGCCATGGGGAATGTGAGTGCGCTGGACAAGCAGCAGCAGAGGGCCCTGTGAGCCCTGCCCGGCTTGGTTGTGTTTCTGATGGCTTTGACATCAAAGAGCTTTGCTGAGCCCCAATTATGCCAGGTACCTCCACTGTAGCACAGCGTTTGGTCACTCTCCATCCCCCCTCCACCAATTGTTAACTTGGTGCAATTAGCTCAGAGCAGTGATTCTACACCCTGCTGCCTGGGTACCCCCATTTCACCCCATTGGGCTTGTGATGTAAGGAACCTGAAGGTGTGGTCTGGGCATCAGGAGTTTCAGAAGCTCCCACATGGTCCAAACATGCAGCCAGGCTTAAGAACTACTGCTTTAGATTGGTAAGAAAAGAAGGAGAGAAGGGAGGAGAGGGCCATAATCTAGAGAGTTAGGGAGCACTGTAGAGTGACCAGCTCAGCCAGTTTGCCAGTGATTGTCCTGGCTTGAAAACTGAAAATTCTGTGTTTTGGGAAATCCCTCAGTCCTGGGCAAACTAAGACAGTGGGTCACCCTAATACACTGCCAGGTGTTAGGTAAAGAAAAGCCTCTTAAATGACAATCTTTGTCCATTGGAAAGGGAGCTCTTTGCAAAACTTCTCTTTACACAACACTTTACAACCCTGTGGTTCTTACGTGAAAACAACAATCACATTCCAGCTGAATTCTAGCAAAACAAATGTACATCTCTGCTTTCGTGCTCTGTGCTCCCTGTGCTGTGCGCTTCGGTGCAGGGCATACCCATCATTCATAAAGATGCAAGCACCAATCTGGATCTGCAGATTTATTCTATGGCCCTGGTTTTCACTAAGTAATTCCCAACACCTGAAGATTATCAGGGCTCTTTGAAGTGTCCTATTATTCTAATTCCAATCCATTTACAAGGGACGTGAGATAAATCCAAATTTACCCAAATTAATGTGTAACTTTTAGAGGCATCCTCCCCCTTGCGAGCATCCAGACTGGATTTCATGGAATCTCATTTGATTCTGGCTTCCCACGGGCTCCTGAATCCAGCCTTGGAAAGACGGAGGCAGTCATTCCTGCTCGCTGAGCATGTTTGGCAGCTTTTGTAGTAAACACCAGGGAGACGGGCCTCTGCTCTGACATGTCTCAGGTATTGAATCAATCAAACTATAGGTTTCTCGTGGGCCCTGTCTGCCCAGACCAGGCTGGTGTCCTGAAGGCCTGAATGTTGACAAGTGATCTGCAGTTGCAGACCAGAATGGCCCCTTTGGTCATCAGTATGATGCCCTGTGAAAAATTCCACATTTGGAAACACATGACACAGGAATTCCAGGTTGCTTCCTGGTGAGACATCCCATGAGCTGAGGGTTCCCTCTGTGCTGTCTGTCATGCTAGGGCCAGCACAGACATGACCGCTCTTCATCCTCACAGTCAATGTGAGAGGTAGATAGGTGACCCCTGTTTTCTAGACGAGGAAGCAGGCTTGATGAGAATAAGTGGGTTATGCAGCTGTTAAGTTACAGGGATGAGAGATGACAGGGTCCAATCTGTCTGTCACCAGGGCTACTGCTATGGACTCTAGGAGCCTATACCCTGAAAAGGGCAGAGAGAAGATGCTGGAAACATGGTACATACAACAAGTAACATTGATGCTCTGATCCATAAAGCAATCAGAAAAGAATAAAAAAATAACATTGAGATAGAAAAAGAAATTTAAAATGTCAAGAGTATGGCATAGGCCAGATGCAGTGGCTCACGCCTGTAATCCTCACACTCTGGGAGGCTGAGATAGGAGGTTAGGAGTTTGAGACCAGCCTGGGCAAGAGCGAGACCCTGGCTCTACTAAAAACAGAAAAATTAGCTGGGCGTGGTGACGTGTGCCTGCAGTCCCAGCTACTCAGGAGGCTGAGGCAGGAGGATCTCTTAAGCCCAGGAGTTTGAGGTTGCAGTAAGTTATGATGACACCACTGCACTCTAGCCGGGGCGACAGAGCAAGACCCTTTTTTAAAAAAAAAAAAATACGGCATAATGATTAAATGCCTGGACTTGGAGCCAAACTGCTTACCTCTACATCTTGGTTCCACTTATCTGCAAAATGGGTTTAAATGAATTAATATAGTTAGAACAGTATTAAGCTCAGTAAGCATACTCTCTGTGGTAGTTGTGTTGTTCTTATTTTTATTGTCATTGTTCTTCTTCTTATTTTTATTATTATGGCTTTCTTACGTGTCTTAGTTGAGGACATACCTTGAGCTCCTTGAGCCATGCTAACGCCAGGATTGAGAGGATCCTGGGAGCAGAAGCAATCCCGAGCAGGCACACTGTGTTTCCTGTTAGATAATGGCACACTTGTTTTCCTAAAGATTTTTTGAAAAAGGAAAAAAGATTCCCAAACTCCAAACTCTGCTAATCTTCATTCACGAAATGTTGCAGTCAGGGCTGTGTTCAATGTTCGAGGCTGATGCCGAATAATTTGCAGTTGGAGAACATTTTGCACCCCGAGTCCTGGGTCCAGGTTCATGTTATAGTCAGCAGAACCACCTCAGATTATGAAGAAACATGCTGATCATAGACGTAAGTAGGCAACCCCAAGCCATCTGGGTCCATGTCCTCTGTTTCAGGAATCCCTTCTCTGGTCTGTCTCCTGTTTCCAATGCTGAGGCACTCACTGTCTCAAAATGAAATCTTTGTCACTCTCCACTAGCTCTAAATGCTACAAATTCTTTCTCTGGGTTAATCTGAAATCTGCCACACTCTAACAAAATCTGCCAATTGACCCTAGTCCTGCCTTCCTGGCAACATGGAGCACCACCTTACCCTCTCCCACAAGAGGGAGATATCACCTAAGCACGGTTTAGGTAATTGGCAATTTATTCCTTTTCAAAATTTGTTTTCTGGGAGAAAATGCTCCAATCTTGGAAGATGTGTCTTAGTATTATCCTGGGAACAAAGCATTTACTGTGTGGACTGTTTTTTTGGACACAAACAGCTAACATTGCTTAACAGTTTTGTGCAAACATGTTCTGATGGGCGTAAGTATGAGATTTGGTCATTGCAGCCCAAGGCCAGACTGGCCAGGTTTCAGGCTTACAATTGAATCACTCGTTCATAATCACCGTTATCACCTGCCTAGTTTGTTTTGTTTCCTATATATGGAATTTTTTACTTATTCTAATCCAAGCAGGGCCTGATTATCTTTGACTATTCCCATTTTCAGGGTAGAATTTTCATTTCCAGTCCAATGCCCTTTTCTGAAACCTAGAAATACAGACGGTTCTCTATGCAGGAATCTGTAAGGCCACTGCTTCTAGAGCTGAAATTAGTTATGGGAAGACAATTGCTCTGGTTTGTAAAAAGGGCTAGCCCACATTCACACTAATAATAACTTTCCCGTCTATAGTCACTTCCCTTCTGTAATGGAGTTCAAAGTGCTTTATAGTTATAACTTAATTAGATCATTTTTATTATTTTTTGAAGTATGAGTGATGTGCTATATTATTATTCCCACTTTATAGAGAGGGAAATGCAGGGAAGCCCTGAGCATGGGAAAGAAGGAGGAGTTGGAAATCTGGACCTGTGCCCTCGTTCAGGCTATTCCTCACCTTGGCAGTGTCCTCCGCCCATACCCCACCATTTCACCCACTCTTCCAGTCCACTACATGGGACCTCAACTTTATGGAGATTTTCTCTTCCCAACCACTTCTTGCATGCCATATGACTCTTGATTTGGTTTAGCTCTTTGTTTTCTAGGTAGGTGTTTTGGGGCATTTTGATTCATAAAAATTTATTCCAGTTGTTTATATTTTATCCTTCGAATATGGAATAGAAGTTCCTTAAGCCAAGGGGCTGTGTAATTTATTTCTTGTGTAGCCCAAATAGCTCTTGCATCAGGGTGGGAAGGGTACAGAGTATGTACTCAACAAAGTCTTAGATCTCTTTCTATGATGTAGATGATGGGATATGTCACACAGGAATGATTGATTATTCATCCCTAGAACGTGGGCCTGGAAAGGAAGCGACTCAACCAATCAACATAATATTAAATAACTGCATATCCACCCTATGCAGGACACCGTGTTGTGCTGTGAGGAGGAGGCAAAGAAAGACAGGATTCTGCCTCTGCCTTCAGGAATTTCCAGTCCCATTGGCTTCATCCATTTGGGCTGCTATAACAAAATATCATGAACTGGGTGGCTTATAAACAACAGAAATTTATTGCTCACACTTCTGGAGGCTGGGAAGGCCAAAACCAAGACACTAGCAGATTCAGTGTCTGGTGAAGGCCTGTTCCTCATAGACAGCATCTTCTTGCTGTGTCTTCACATGGCGGAAAGGGAAAATAACTCCCTTGGGCCTATAAGAGGCCATATAAAATGAGGGCATTAATCCCACTCATGAAGGCTCCACCCTCATGACCATATCACCTCCTAAAGGCCCCACTTCTTAATACCATTGCATTGGGAATTATGAGGTTTCAACACATGAATTTGGTGGGGAGTGACACAAGCATTTGGACCATAACAGCCAATAGCATTGAAGGAGTAAGGTCCACATGGTGGAGAGGGTGATGGCATAGGGATTTGCAGCATGACATGGAGTCTCGAATCCCTACTCTGCCACTTATGTGTGGCAGGTTGTTTAAACTCTGTGAGCCTCTGGATTTTCTTTTGTAAAATGAGAATAATAATACTGCAGGAATGCCAAGTGAGATAATGTCTACAAAAGTGTTTGGCACAGAGCCTCATACAGAGTTACGAATCAATAAATAGTAGCTATTTTACCATTATTATTGGATGGTTGCTAATTCTAGGTGAAGTCAAAAATGGCACAGCAAGGAGGTGTGTGGGAGTTCAAAAGAATGGCCAGTGAGCCACGTGAGGAAGGATGGACCTTGAAAGACACTGAGAATTTGGGTTTTGAGAAGTAGGAAGGGGAGGAGGTCTAGGGAATGTATGAACCAAGCTCAGGGACAGGAAAGAGGATGGGCTGGCATGGATGAAACAAAAGGTTCTCATGGAGAAATGCTGGCAGGCAGCACTATGAAAAATGAAAGCAATACTGCTACTAAGGATAGTGAGTGATAGTGGTAAGTTTTTTCCTTGAATTACATGATGAGGTAAGGATTATGGTGGACATTTTAAAGATTAGGATGCTGAAGTTTTGAGACAAACTGCAAAATTAGTTGGAAACAAATACAGAGGCCTTGGTGGGTGATGATAAGGATGGATCCTCTCATGTGCTGTTGGTAGATGACAAATTGCCACAGGCTTTTTGGAGAGCATTTTTACAGTATTAATTAAAATTGTTAATTTTACTTCAAGATAATGATCCTGGGGAAACACTTGCATATATAATCAAAAAGGCATGAAGATGTATGTTTACTGAACATCCCAAACACTTGGGTACGACTCACATGTCTACTAATGACAGAGTACTTAAGTAGTTTAAGTACTGGCATGTCCATACTGTGGTATGTTATTCAACACTTTAACATGACGAGGCAAATCTGCATGACTGACATGGAACACGCTCCAAAAGAAGCTGTTTGGTGAAAAAGAAAAGTTGCAGATCATAAAATCATTATAATACCATTAGCTTTTCAAATCCTATGCATGTGTATAGTTCTATTTGTATATGCATATTAATGCACAGAAAAAAGTCTGGAAGAAGACAAATCAAACTTTTAACAGTTATTCTCTCTGGGGAGAGAGGGGTATGTTGGGGAGGGCATTTGCTAAAGGAGCAGTTAGGTTTTGGTCTACATACTTTTGTATTGTTTATAAAGAAAATTGTGATGGTGATTTCACAAGTGTATACATATGTCAAAACCTTCAAATTATACACTTTAAATGTGTTCAAAAAAAGAAAATATATTCAGCTACTACTCAAATTCAGCAATTAAAAAATATATACTACATCAATATTGTAAAACACTGTATGGTCATTAAATATGTTAAAATATGTTGTAAGATACACTTTTTGATTTGGGAAAGTTTCCCCATTAAGTGGGAAAAACCCCACCAAGTTTCAGAGCAGTATAAACTGTATATATATTGCTTTATAAAAATTAGCATATACATAGCACAAACACACATATACGTATATATAAATAAATAGGAAAAAACACACACCAAATGGTGGTTATCTCTGAATGATGGGATTATGGGGGGTTTTGTTTTCCTCTTTATGCTTGCAGCAGTTAACTTTTGCCACAATAGTGCTGGGTAACAAACCACTCCATAACTTAGTGCCTTCCACATCACTTTTTTCTCACTCACAACCATGTGCCATGGATCACCCAGTCTACACTGAACTCAGCTCAGTTAGACTGCAGGCTGGGTCCAGGTCTACCCCGTGTATCCCATCTCCCGTGGACCAGTGGGCTAACCAGGGGATGTCCTTTCTGTGGTGATGACAGAAGTGCAAGGGAGCAAGTGGGAACTGTGCTATCTCTTAAGGTTTTGGTTTGAAGTTGGCACGCTGTCCTTTCTGCCCACGTGGCCAAGCCTAAACCAGTGGGGGAGGGAAATAGACTCCATCTCTAGCTAAAGTGTCTGCAAAGTCACATGGCAAAGGGCATGGATATAGGGAGTGGTGAAGTTTGGGAACTATGATTCGATTTTCCACAACTTAAATGTGTTTTCTAATTTACCCCACAGTAAATATATTTTGCTTTCGAAATAAAAATCTTATATAACGTGTGGTTCCTCAGAAAGATGGCTAATAAAACAAAGAGCTGGGAGCAGTGGTGCTTTGCTTAGTACTCCTCTGGCTTGGCTCGAGAGTGTACCTCCTGTACAAACTGCCAGTGTCCTTAGGACACTTCCGGGAAGCACTTGTCTTCTATTTGGGCAATCTTGCAGGCCTCATCTTCTCTTATCAAACTCCCCTCGAGTGGGGAGAGTCCATATGCCTTGGGATTCTTGAATGTACTTGGAATGCTACACGATTTCCAAGGAACGTTAAACTATGAGCAAGAATGGCCACCAGTCACTGTATTCTAAGAAGGACAAAAACCAACGCTACCAGAAGCCTTTTTGTATTTTTTTGCAAATCTCAAGTAGCCAATATGTCACGATCTCAAGGAACACGGCAGTGACAACAATTATCTCAGGATCTTTCTTCTCCTGACTTTTTCCATGTCTTACCGCACCAAAAGCACCAAATCATAGTAATGAGAGGTGATTTTAATGCTACACATCTTGCCATGGCTGTGTACTCCACCCACAAAAGAGGAAGACATTTTGGGAGAGTGTGCTTGGGACAGAAATCAATCCCTTCTCACCCCTAAGTCCCCTCTGTCTTCCCCAAACTAAACTTCTGGTTTAAATACTGTGGGTCAGTTCTTCTGAGAGGAACCAACAGACCTTTTCAGGTATGCAGTAAATCTTCCACTCGTGTATTTTAAAGCTCTTAAAGGAAAGACCTTCTCTCGGGTGTGTTTGCATGTGTGCATGTGTATATATGTGTCAGAAAATTTTTCCTGATGCAAATATTTATGAACTTTTTAACCTTTGTCCTAATCGTAGTCATGCCTTGGCCAAACTATCTTTCAACTGCTTTAATTTTTTGCCATAAATCACTCTATTCCTTTTCCCTTTTCACTCTAATCTAACAACCTCTTTCCTGTTTCTCAGGTGTCCAGAGTGGACAGAATTGTCCAGATCTGCCCCCAGATTCTGCCTGGGTCTCACACAGCTTAGTCTAAATGAGATCTGGATCTGAAAGCTTTAGGAGCAGAAGATTTCCTCCTGCTACTTTAGACACATTCAAGTGCCCATTTAACTCAAAATAGACAATATTTCCATTTGGAGTGGTCAAACAACAAAGACAAGATCGTTCAGGCTTTTCCAAGCAGAAGCTTCGCTGGGATTTAACATCTGGGGAACTCATCTGCCTGTGGTGGGCTGGAGTGTGAGGGGCTTTGTACCTTGGTTGGTGGGTGAGAGAGAACACATGACAAAGGCACGTTTTGCAGTTTCTCTGTCCCACGGTCTGTCCCCTGGTCGGTCATTTAATCATATATTTCATGCAGGTTCATATCTTATTATGTCTACAGGTAGTAGAATGCCACTTTTAGGAAACGTGCTTGGGACAGAAACCACCCCCTCCCTATTACCTCTACCTTCTTCCTACCTCCCATGAACTAAGTTTCTGGTTTAGTTCACCTGAGAGGAGCCCCTAAGCCTTTTCAGGTGTGCAAGCTGTGCCCACCCCAACTTCCCCACCCTCCTTCGCAGGTGTATAAGCCACGCCCTGGGTGTGTTTCTCTGAGGCCTTGAGGCAAGGAAGAGGTCCTCAAACTCAATTGCTCCATTTGTGGTCCTGCTTGGTTTTGACTAAGTATCCCTTTCAGAGTGGTTCAAGACAGTCAAACAGACTGAGGCTGGGCAGGGAGCACCAAATACATCTCAGGTCTGCTCCATCCTCCTAACCATCCTCATCCTCTTCCTCATCGTCATGAAAGAGTTTCTTTTAACCTAAACATCTGTACCCCCATAATATGCTGAAATAAAAAAAAAGAGTTTCTCTTAATACATTCTTATAAGAAATGGGTATTACATTATAAATTACATCTTCGCTAATTTTGCAAGTGAAAAATGCTGATTTCCTATGGTTTTAATTTGAAATTCTGGTACTTGACATTTTATAATTTTTTAACTTACTCTTTTTTCTTTTATAAAATTTCCATTTATGTATTAGGATCTTAGTATGTTTTGAATGAATAAATAAATACCAGGAGACTACCTAATAATGCATGAGTAAAGGAGTGATGACAATCAACACTACCTGCCCCCGGATGGTAGGCCCAGCCCCTAGTCTTCCCTCTGCCCACACTGTGCCGGCTCTGACATCGCCCACCTCGAGGAGCCCTTCTTGACCTCTCACAGTGGTGGGCCTTCCAGACAGTGTTGGGGTGCAAGACTCTTGTAGAACAAAATATATTCTGCTTCTGTAGAGGTGGGATACACCTATTACCCAACAACTCTATTTAGGTATTAAGGAATATTTTTACTTATTTATCTTCTCTTCATCATGTCTTCACATGAATTTAGAATCCTCATGGGAAAGGAACAACATGAACAGCCCATCTGTTTGACAGAGCAGGAGCTCATATGTGATGACTCCCCCAAGGAAACCCAAATCCTCAGCAAACTTTGAAGCCAAGCCATTAGCATCATTTCATTCTTCCTATATCCTTTTAAAAATTTTTATTTCTTTCTTTATTTAATAAGAGATGGGATCTCGCTATGTTGCCCAGGGTGGTCTCAAACTCCTGGCCTCAAGCGATCCACCTGCCTCAGCCTCCTGAGTGGCTGGAATTACAGGTGTGAGTCACTGTGCCTGGTCTTCCACATCCTTCATCTTACACAATGCATACTCTGGGGAGGTGTTACAAGGCTGATGTGGACAATCTCCACAGACCAGAGGATCTGGGTGGACAGCCACATTCCTAATGGTGAGGTTGTCACCTACTTGGTCCTTCTCCCACTAACCTATTTTTTCTCCTGCTTGAAAATGATCTGGGATCCCAGCAAGTCCCCTGGTGGGCCTATAGACAAAGGAGCCTTCCAATTTCTTTCTCCCCCTGCTCCCAGCATTAACCAGTTCATCATTTATGTGGGGACTTTTTCCAAGGCAAATCCTTTACTTACAGGCTTGATTTTTGCAAGTGAGAACGTGATGTTTTCTGCCTTGAGAGACTTTCTCAGGAGCCCTTCTCAGAGTAGCCTCATTTCCCAAATTTATGTCAGGCTTTGGGTTTGATAATGACTCATGATTTTAATCAGCTCCCAACCTGAGACTATTAATGAAATAGAGCTATTCTCTCCCCTCTCTTGCCTCGGCATGAATTTGTTGAAGGCAGACCGCCTGTTAGTGATGGGATAGCGATAGAATTATAATGATTTCTGTGCAACTCAAAGATAGCTGACATGTCCATTCGATAACGGGGACAGAGGAAATTCTAATATTCAATATGTTATGAAAGTCTGGTTTGTTGGAGATGGTATTTGATGTGCAGTTTGTATTAGATTGAATAGCCAGTCCTCAAAACATTGTTTATTATTCCAGTTGCCCATAGCCTTGTTCATGCTCCTTCCTCCTTCTAATCACCCATGACTGTGAGTGAGACATTTGAAAAAGAAAACTGAGGTTGGGTCCATGCCATACTTTCCTTTCTTTTAAAGTTTCTTTCATTTAAAGTAATATTAGTCAAGTCATGGACCCTGAAGCAGTTGCCTTCGGAATGACGCCACGCTCAGAGTTCACGGTGGCAGAGCAGCACGGATGGAAAGATGGACAAGTGAAAAGAGAAGCAAAGGGTCCGGAGAACTGCTCATTGGGGTTCTCTTTGCCAATCCCAGGCTCTTGACCATGACACTACACTGCACTCCAGTGTGTGCCCTCTGATAAGTACATTTTCCTCACCATTGATAAGGGGAATAATTATTGCATCTACCTCTTAGGGTTGTTGAAGTATTGAGTGAGTTAATAGCTGTGAAAAACTGGTCTGGTATATAATACAGCATCTGGTATACAATATGGACTCAATAATGTTAGCTATTATTATTATTGTTGTTGTTGTTGTTATAATGTTGATCAGAGTAGCTCCAGTAAACTGCAAATGGAAGCCTCTGGTTGCCCCCAAAGGAACAAAGGACATTAAACGAGGAGGTGATTCATGGTACCATGAACTATTGGTTTCTGAATAGCTGACCAGCTGCAACAGAAAACACGTTCCTTAACAACCTTTTTGCATTAACCTCCTAGTTGATAAAGCACGTTTAAAGTATGTGTACCTCTGCCCCTCTCCCTGGTTTTCTACAAAAATAAAATGAAATAATTTTTGCAAACACTCTGGAAAGGAAAATGCAAGGTATCATCGTTGTGGTTTTCTTCTCAGCCACAAAGGTGCTCAGACTTTTTTCCCTGCCACCAACACAGGTAAATTAGACTATTTTTTTTCTTTCTTTTAGTGTCCCTTTAAAAAAAGTGGGCTGTAAAATGTTTGGAAGGGAAAGAGTTGCTTTTAGAGCTTATTGTGTGAAGCTAGATCATTCAGTCATTAGGTCACCATCACAATTTGTGTCCAGAAAGGTGTCAACATAGAGGAACACTAAGCAGGCGGTACAAACACAACACAAAGGAACTTATGAGATCTTTGTCCATATAAAAGCAGAAAAGACAGGGAATAATGAACATGGTCTGCCTACGAAAAAAGTAACCCAGTGGACACGAAATATTGAAACAGCTGCCTGGGAAGTGAAATAACCTCTCTGGAGCAGATAATTACAGAAAACTGTAATTCACTATGAACCTCTGCAGCAGGCCCTGTCTTTATCTTCTTAATCATACTTGAGAAATTTTATTGGATATTATTTGTGCTCTAAGCCCTCTCCCAAGGGGTCTATAGTACCTTATGTATTTTGATCTTCACTAATAACCCAAGGGATAGATAGTGTTATTATTTCCATTTTGCAGTTGAGCAAAGAGAAGCCTGGAAAAGCTGAGTAACTTTCTGAAGATGATAGCCAGTGAGTAGCAGAGCCAGGATTTCATTCAGATCTATATGACTCTAAAGCTCACGTTTGTAACCATGATGTCACAGTGCCTACCACAATGATGCATGGTGCACACCCATAGCCTTTAGGGTACCTATATTGAAAAGCTAATAAAAATGTGTACCCCACAAAAGGAGGTCATCAGCTGTAAGAGGGATAGGAATACATCCAATCTTATCCTACGGTTGTTCCAGACTTGTTTTTTTTCGGTTTCTGGTTTGTGAACCAGTGCCTTTAAGGAGTAGATATCTGTCTAGGAAAAAATATATCCTGGGCCCAGTATTGCCATGGTAAGTGAGCTAAGACACGAGCCCACAAAGAGCTATGCATCACTGCTCCTCAGCAAACCGTAAATAATAATGGCAACTAATAAAATCAAATTCATGTGCACCAATGTGATTACTTGAGCGTTACCCTTTCCAGGGCAAGTCCGGCACATCTGCTGCTGTAACTCAAGAGAAATCAGACTCCTGGTATTCCTAGTGAGCAGTCCTGGGTAGCTACTTCTTAAGAAGGCTGGAATAATCTTACATATTTTGGTGAATATGCAATTGACAGCTAATTTACTTCCCATTCATCAACATCCTCAATGAAGGAAAATGTTGGCGTGATTAATATGATGATTTAATGGGGGAGAGGAGGAAAAAACATCAAGCTGGAAACTTGGTATTTGGATAATTTATGGGCAGTACGGCATGGAAAAGGCTGCATCAGTTTTTGAGCAAGTACGAATTATGTGCTTCAATAAGGAGCTTATAAATAAACATGAAGGCCTAGCAATCATGAACTTTGGAATTAATCTCATTTCAACCAATAAAGGACTCAGTTTCAAAGAAGAAAATCTAGGGCAAAATGCCTAGCTCGGTAGACAATCTGAGGAAGGGGAAAGCTTTTGGAGAAATTAAAAACCTCTTCTAGTAGTATTTTTAAGTTTTTTTTAAAAAGCATTTTTATTTTTAACATGAGAATACCAACTTTTTCCATATATGTCTGAAAATTTTAAGTGAAAGTAAATCTTTTTAAAAAATTTTATTTATTTATTTGAAAGTAAATCTTATGTTAAAAATTGCTTTAAAATTTATCTAATCCAACCTCCTCATTTTATAAGATAAAAAATTTGAGATCCTAGAGAGCCGAATAGACTCACATACATTTATGTGTCCAGCAAGCCTTCATTTCTATTCACAAGATTTTAAAAATAATATTTACAATAACTTTATAATCTTTCTGATTATAAAAGTGACAAACATTCAATGGAGCAAAAGGAGAAAAAAAAAAAAAAAACAGAACAGCCAGTGGAAAAAAATCACTCATAATTCCAGCACTCAAATCTTCGTTCCATTAATATTTTGGTGTATTTCCTCCCCTTCTTTTCTATACATTTATTATGAGTTTGTATTTCACAATAATGGTATCACATTATAAAATTTTTAAATTCTGATCTTGCTTTAGAGATTTTTAATAAATTAAAAATGACTATATTGCTTTTTTATGACTATAAAAATAATATGTGTTTATTATAAAACATTCACATAATACAGAAATTATAAAGAAGAAAATAAAAATGACCTGGAACTCCCCCATCCAAAGATAATGGCTGATAATATTAATTTATTTTCTTCCAAAATTTTTTCTATGGTATCCTTGTAACCCAAAGGGTCCCTCTGCCTCACCAACTTGTAGGACCATACATTTTGAAAAATTAATACTTTGCTCACTCCTCCCTGCTAGCTGAAGACAGCGGGCTCTCCAGCACTGCCTCAACTTCTCTGCCAATCATCTCTGGGAGTGCCTGAGGTAGCTCAGCGTCCCACATACTCACCCTCTGCTGTTCTGCACGGGGGATGTCCCCTGGTCAGAGGCTTGAGGGGATCATGTGGTCATCCCTGCAAGGGAACAGGAGTTCACTGGGAGAGGAGGCCTGCCTTCCTGCCCAGCACGCTGTCTCCTGGCACCTTGAGTCTGCAAAATATTGTTCGTGTCAAGAGATGCTAGGGCCTCCCCAACCCTCCATATGGCCTGCTCAGAAGTGAGTTCAATGCCTCCACTCTACCCTATTCCTTCTGTAGATTCCCATCTCTTTTTGGGAGTTAGTGTGCTTAAGAACAGCATCTCCCAGCCCTCCCGACCCAAAGCAAATCACTTCGGGCAAATTAATAACTGAGAAGCTACCTGCCTTAACTCACTTTAGCTCCCCCTGGGATCCATTTTGAGCTAACTTTTGGGTATTTTGAGTAAATGTTTGTATGTGCTGGGAGGTTTAGTTTTTTGCACATGCATATCCAATTGTTTCAGCATGTTTATTGAAAATAGAATCCTTTCTCCACTGAATTGCCTTTGCACCTTTGCTGGAAATCGTTGGTGGGTACCTATGTCTGGACTCTCTGTTCTGCTCCATTGATTGTCTGTCTTGACCCAACACCACATTGTGTCGATTAGTGTAATTTTATAATAAGTCTTAAAGTCAGGTAGTGTTAGTCCTCCGACGTTGTTCTTTGTCAATGTTGTTTAGGCTATTCTAAGTCCTTTGTATTTCTATGCAAATTTGAGAATCAGGTTGTCGTTAATTTTTACAACAATTTTTAGCTGTAGGGATTTTTGTAGAGGCCTTTTATCAGGTTGAGAAAGTTTCCTTTTATTCTTACTTTGCTGTGAGTTTTTATTAGGAATGGCTTTTGGATTTTGTCAAATGCTTTTAATGTATTTATTGAGATGATCAAATTACTATTTTTTTAGTTTGTTAATATGGTGTATTAGTCGGGGTTCTCCAGGGAAACAGAACCAATAGAATACACATGTGTAGATTTATGAGAGGGGATGTATTATGGGAATTGGCTCATGCAATTATGGAGGCTTAGAAGTCCCCTATAGGCCATCTGCAAGCTTGGAGACCCAGGGAAGCCGGTGGTGTAACTCAGTCCAAATCCAAAGGCCTGGGAGCTGGAGAGCCTATATTGTAATTCTCAGTTTAGACTAAAGGCCTGAGAAATTGTGGAGCCACTGGTACAAGTCCCGGAGGCCGAAGGCTGGAGTACCTGGAGTTCTGACATCCAAGGCAGAAGAAACTCCAAAAGAGAGAGTGAATTTGCCTTCCTTCTGCCTTTTTGTTCTATCTGGGCCCTCAACTTACTGGATGGTGCCTGGCCACAATGGGTGAAGGTGGATCTTCCTTATTCGGTCCACCGAGTCAAATGACAATCTTCCAGAAACACTTTCACAGACATACCCAGAAATAATGCTTTACCAGCTATCTGGTTATTCCTTAACCCAGTTAAGTTGATACTTGAAATTAACCATATGGTGAATTAATTGATTTTTGAACATTAAACCTACCATGCATTCCTGGAATAAACCTCACTTGGTGATGATGTATTATCCTTTTTATATGTTGTTGGAATCTACTTGCTAAAATTATGTTTACAATTTTTGTCTCTATGTTCATTTATATTCATGAGAGATATTGTTCTTTGGTTATATTGCCATGTCTTTGTCTGGTTTTGGTATTAGGGTAATGCTGATTTCAAAGAATGAGTTCATTTCTCTTTAATTTCCTGGAAGAGTTTGTGCAGGAACGGTATTATTTCTTCATTAAATGTTTACTAGAATTCACCAGTGAAACCATTTGAGTATAGGTGTTTTTTTTGGTATGTGTATGAGAGAGTATTTAAGTACAAATTTAATTTCTTTAATAGATATAGCACTATTCAGGTTATTTATTTCTTCTTAATTAAGTTTTGGTCATGTGTGTCTTTCAAGAAATTTTAAAGTTTTATCTAAGTTGTCAGGTTTACAGGCATAAAGTTGTTCATAATATTTCTTTATTATCCTTTTAATATTTGTAGAATATGTAGCGATGTCACCTCTCTCATTCCTGATATTGGTAATATGTGTCTTCTTTTTTTTTTTCCTGAAAAGTCTGGCTAAAAATTTGTCAATTTTATTGATCTTCTCAAAGAACCAGTTTTTCATTTAATTGATTTTTTCTATTTTTTTCTGTTTTCTATTTTATTGATTTCCACTCTGATCGTTGTTATTGCCTTTGTTTTAGTTAATTTGGGTTTCATATTCTCTCCCGTTTTTAATTTCCCCAGAGGAGCTGAGGTAATTGATTTAAGGACTTTCTTCTTTTTTAATAAAGGCATTTAGTGCTATAAAGTTCTCCCAAGTACTGCTTTAGTGACATCCTACAAATTTTTATGTGTTTTATCTTTATTATTTAATTCAAAATAATTTCTAATTTCTTTTTTGTTGCATTATGTAAAAACACACAACTTACTTGTATGTTATGGACCCCACACTTCACATTTAAAATATGTTATTTAGTTTCTAAATATATGAGGATTTTCCAGAGCTCTTTCTGCTATTAACATAGTACACATACTTTGTATGACTTGACACTTTAAATTTATTGAGGCTTATTTTATGACTCAAAATAATAAATGTTATTTATTATTAATAAATGTTCTGTGTACAACTAGGTGAAGTGCTATTAGGTAAAGTGTTCTATAATATATAAATGTCAATGTCAAGTTGGTTGACAATGTTATACAGATATTCTATATTCTTACTGATTTTTAGTGCTCTTGTTCCATCAATTATTGAGAATGGGATATTAAAATATCTGACTATAATTGTGGACTTTAGTTCTTCTTGTAGTTTTATAAGTTTTTGCTTCTTGTAGTTTAAAGCTCTGTTAGTAGGTACATAAACTATTGAGGATTGTTAATCTCTCTGCATGAACTGACCTCTTTGTAATTTTGCAATGACTTTTTTGAACCTTAGTAATGTTCTTTGCTCTGAAGTCTACTTTTTAAATGTAATATAGCCAGTACGGCTTTCTTTTAATTAGTATTGGCACAGCATATCTTTTTCTATCTTTTTACTCTTAACGTATTTATGCTTTTATATTTGAAGTGTGTTTCCTACAGGTGCAGAGTTGGGGTCTTTTTTTTTTTAATGTAACCTGACAATCTCTTCTTTTTAATTGGAATGTTTAGACCACTTATTTAAAGTGATTATTTATATGGTTATTTTGAAATCTATCATGATGTTATTGCTTTCCATTTGTGCAATCTGTTCTTGTTTCCCCTTTCTTCATTATTATGTCTTATTTTGTATTAAGTGATTATTTTTAATTATTCTACTTTATCACCTTTATTGGCTTAGTAGTTATAACTATTTGTTTTTTATTTAAGTAGTTGTTTTAGGATGTGTAGTATACATCTTTAATTTACTGTACTCTATTTTCAAGTGATATCATATGACTTCACATATAGTATAAAAATGACAATAATATACTTCAATTTCTTCTCTTTCAACCTTTGTGATATTGTTGGCATACAGTTTACTTGTATGTTTGTTATAAATCCCATATTTGGTTGTTATTATTTTAAACAGTTAATTATCATTTAAAGATGTTTAATTAATAATAAAAACATTTTACATATTTACCCAAGTAGGTAGCATTTTTGGTTCTTTTATTTCATTTGTGAAGATCCATATCTAATATCTTTTTCCTCCTGTCTAACATCCTTAAATATTTTTTTCATTCGGAGTTTGATAGTGATGAATTATTTTGGCTTTTGTATGTCTGAAAAAGTGTTTATTTTAATTTGGCTTTTCAAAGATATTTTCACTTGTTATAGAATTCTAGGTTGGCAGCTTTTTTTCTTTCAGTGCTTAAAAGACATTGCTCCACTGTTCTGTTTTCTTACAAGAACTCTGATGTTATCCTTATTTTTGTTTTTCCACATAGAATGTGTCCTTTTACTCTTGCTGGTTTGAAGTTTTTTCTCTTTATCACTGTTTTGGTTATTTGTGTTTATTTGATCCTTGTGATTGGGGTTTGTTGGGCTTCTTGGAATTTGGGGATTATAATATTCATTATATTTAGTAATATTTTGGCTTTTACTTCTTCAAACCTTTTTTGTACCCCTCCACTCCCATGGGGACTCTGATTACACATATATTAGGTTACTCAAAGTTGTCACACAGCTCAGTGATGCTTTGTTAATTTTTTTTAAAATTATTTTCTATCAATAGTTTTTCTTGCTATATCTTAAAATTCACTAATTTTCTTTTCTGGAATGTAAACTCTGTCACAATACCATCTGGTGTATTTTTCATTTCAGATATTATAAATTTTATCTTTAAAAGTATGATTTGGATTTTTAAAAAAGCTTCTATGTCACTATCTAACTTTTGAATATATGACATACAGTTATAATAACTGTTTTCATGTCCTTGACTGATAATTCTAACATCTATGTCACTTCTTGGTCAGTTTTTTTTTTTTTTTTACAACCTTCTGCTGAATGATTATTGGGTTAAGGAGGAAATTAAGAAGGAAATCAAAAGATTCTTTGAACTAAATGATAAAAGAGATACAAGTTCTCAAAATCTGTGGGACACAGCTAAAGCAGTCCTGAGAGGAAAATTTATATCCATAAATGCCTACATCCAAAAGACAGAAAGATTACAAATCAACAATCTAATAAATTGTCTCAAAGAACTGGAAAAGGATGAGCAAACCAACCCCAAACCCAGCAGAAGAAAAGAAATAACAAAGATCCGAGCAAAACTAAATGAAATTGATAACAAAAAATTATATGGAAGATTAATAAAAAAAATGGTTCTTTGAAAAAATAAACAAAATTGACATGCTTCTTGCTAGAATAATGAGAAGCAGAAAAGAAAGGACTCTAATAAGCTCAATCAGGAATGAAAAAGGAGAAATTACAACTGATACCATGGAAATACAAAATATCATCTCTGAATACTATAAAAACCTCTATGCACATACTTGAAAATGTGGAGGAAATGGACAAATTCTTAGAAACACACAGCCTCCCTAGGCTCAATCAGGATGAAATAGAATTCCTGAATAGACCAATATCAAGTACCAAAATTGAAGCAGCAATAAAAACCTTCCTAAAAAGAAAAGTCCCAGACCAGATGGTTTCACATTTGGTCAGTTTTGATTAATTGGTTATCTTCTTCATTATGGATTGTAATTTCTTGTTTTTTTTTTTTCTTTGCATGATTGTTAACTTTTTATGGCATTCTAGGTATTGCAAATTTTACCATGTTGGGTACTGGATATTTTTGTATTCCTGTCAATATTCATAAACTGTGTTCTGGGATGTGGTTAAGTTAGTTGGAAATAACCTGATCCTTTTTAGTTTTGCTTTTAAGATTTGTTAAGCAAGACCAGAATAGTGTGAGCACTACTCTACTAGTCCAGGGCTTTTTGTTTTCCTCTACTGATGCAAGACCTGTCTGTGTATCTACCTAATGAATTGTGAAGTTTTCTAGTCTTTCTTGTGGGAACATGCTCTATTTCCAGCCCAGTGTAGTGGCAACATTTTGACCTCTAATTCTGTGGTCCCCAACACCTGGGTGGCAGACCAGTACTAGGCTGTGGCCAATTAGGAACTAGGCTGCACAGCAGGAGGTGAGCTGCCAGAGAATGAAGTTTTGAAGCTTCATCTGTATTTACAGCCTCTCCCCATCCTTGCATCACTGCCTGAGCTCTGCCTACAGCCCCCTACCCACCTACCCACCGCCGTTGTTAAAAAAATTGTCTTTCATGAAACCAGTCCCTGGTGCCAAAAAGGTCGGGGACCACTGCTCTAATCCTATTAGATGGTTCTTTCCTCGGTCTTTGGTATTAATAGTTTCCTCACATGCATTTGCTGATCACTACTCAGCTGAATATTAAAGGGAGTCCTGAAGTACTTTGCTCTGAGAACTCTGGCTGCTTTGACTTCCTGACACTCTTAGCTTCATCTCCCCAACTCTGGGAAGTCTCTGGGCTCCACCTGGGTTCCTCCTCCCTGCACCATGGCCTGGAACTCCCAAGGCAGGCAGCTAAGCAATTGAAGGGCTCACTTCATTTGTTTCCTATCTTTCAAGGATCAATTGTCTTTCATTGCCTATGTCTAGTGTCCTGAAAATCATTTTTTAATGTATTTTTTCTTTTCTTTTTCTTTTTGGTAATTTCAGGCAGGAGAGTAAATCTAGTACCTTTTATGTCATCTTGGCTAGAAGCTGATGCACATTAAGACTTTAAAAGTTTTTAATACATATTACCAAATAGTTCTTCAGTAATATCAGATAATAAATGACAAAGCTCTTGAACCCAAGGTTATTTATCTTTAATGGCTACCATTTTATTAAAAATGTATCAATTTGATCGATGGCAAATATAATTTTTAATATACCATTCTTTTAGTCATCAGTGAAATATAATGTACTTTCAATTCTTTACCTGACATTTGTATTTCCTTTTTGGTGGTGTTAACTGTTCACAGTCTTTATCATATTTTCATTAGTTTCAAGGAGTACTAACAGGAGCTGAGGCAGCACCAAGGGCAGAGAGGCCAAACACTTCAGATTCCTGTTTCTGCTTTGTGTGCACAGGGGCTGTGGAACAAGAAGAGGGGTGGAGTGGGATGGGGAAGTTAAGCCAAGGTGCTCTGAAAGCCAGAGAGAGCCTGTTACCTGACCCTGAACATAAACTAACTAGCTCTTTGTTAACAGCAGAGGTGTAATTAAGGTCCAAGAACCAAGCTCTGTTCACAGTTCCTTCCAACAGTGGACTGCCTATGTGTGTTCGTAGGTGGTAACCAGCGATCTGGATTTACTGGCAACCTTATGGAAGTGCTGGGATGTTTTGGCAAATAGAGCTGTGTTGGTCAGGTCTGCGATTACTGAGATTAGTGTCTGTTTGGGACAAATAAAACTCCCTATTTAAAATAAAGTTCTGTTCATTCTCTGGCCCATTTTATTGGGAAAAACAATTTACAATTTAGTTGGTTTCCCCCATCCTCCTGCCTCAGAAACAGACAGTAGAGAATGGGTTATCTGACGGGTTCACTTCAACAAACTTTCGAAGTTCTTTTTAATAGCTTACATGTCTTCGATTATACTGAATCTAATACAGTATGTGCAAGAATGTTTTATATTAATGATGGCAATTCCTAAAGTGAACAAATATTTTTCAACGAAACTGACAGTTATATTTCATTTGGCAGATCAAGTTATAATTATCTGCAGACTGTCCAATATCAAACTTCTCAACTATTCTTAAACCAGAAATCTGTATACCAAATTACAAGGTTGGAGTAATACATAAATATATGCATACAAACATATTCACACATATTCCAGGGCCATTATTATTATAGTTTGTGCATTTGCCATGAAGAACTAGGAGATGGTCAAGGTAATTCCAGTGATTCATTTGTATATTAGTCTGCTCAGGCTGCCATAACAAAATACCACAAACGGGAGGCTTAAACAACAGGAATTTACTTTCTTGCAGTTCCGGATCCTAGAAGTCCAAGATCAAGGTGCTGGTAGAGTTGGTTTCTTCTGGGTCCCCTCTTCCTGGCTTGCAGATGGTCACCCTCTTGCTGTGTCTTCACGTGGCCTTTTCTCTGTGTTCACGCCTTCCTGGTGTCTCTTCCTCTTCTTCTAAGGACAACAGTCTGGTTGGATTGGGTCCCACCCTTATAAACTCATTTCACCTTAATTATTTTTTTAAAGGCCCTGTCTCAAATACAGTCACATTAGGGATTAGGGCTTCAACATATGAATTTGTGGGGAAGGGAGGGGAACAATTCAGTCCATAACAATTTATAAGGGTGCTCCTGTGCTTTTGAAGAGGTAGAGAAAATACAGAATTCAGGTTTACTTTCAGGTCTCCCGATGTTTCTAGGAAGAATATTACTAAGAAGGGGTGAGAGTCTTGCTATTTTAACCCCTGAATGTAGGAGTAGTGGTGGGTCTGGGAACCAAGGAATTCATCAAGGCACAGGAAACATCAGTGAATCCAAGGTCTACCTCTAAAGAAACCATGGAATCTTATTATGATTTTATTTACTTCTTTTTTTTTTAATTTCAAAATATTAAGGGGGTACAAATGTTTTAAGTTACATGGATCATTTTTGCAATGCTTGAGTCCTGGCTATGTAGGTGTGCCCATCACCCAAATAGTGTTCATAGTACTCATTAGGTTGGGTTATTCCCCCTCCTTATTTACTTCTTTAAGGCAACTCTAGGGAGCCTTAAATGATGTACATGGGTTTCCTAATTTTTGAATCCTATAGGTCACAAAGTTTAGTAGGAAAATAAAAGTCATCATAGCACAGACATATCCACCAAAAAGCTAACCAATTTAAAAATTAATGACCACTCAAATATTATTTCCTGCTTAACACTAATATGTATCCAATGGTATGCTGAAGCTGGCTTGCAGGGGCTCTCAGAGTCAACATGTACATCTTTTTCCAACTCCCAATTCAACGACATCACGTTGGTAGCTTGGAATTAGCCTTACTAGAGTATTTACACTATGGCGATTGGCCAACAGTTTAAATCAGAGCTTTTTGTTTTTCTGAGAACTTGTTAAAAATTTACTAGCAAATCGCTGGGTCTATTTATGCCCATTGGGTCAATATCATTAGTGGACCACTTATTGCCTTCTGTTGAAAACACCTAAAAGAAAATAAAATTCATTTTAAATAGAAGGCAGAGCGAAACTTTATATCTTACAAAAGATACAAGATTTTATGACTGATGAAAGTGATGTTGGGCTCCTGTTCAAACAAACATACACATAACCTCTGACAAATAAAAATGTGAGAGATTTTGGTCAGTTATCAACTAAAGAAGGGAAATTAACAAAATGCATACTTAGATGTAATGAGTTACATATCAAACTATGAAGAGAGGCCCTAGTGAAAAATGACAAAACCTTAAATATTTTTTTCAAAAATATTCCTTCTATTTATGGCACAATAGCACCCTAAAATTACAACATTCTCATTGGTGCTATCAGAAATTTTATTTGGAAAATTTTCACCCTGAATATAATTTATTTAAAAAATGCTACATTATATATATAATCTAAATTATTATAAAATAAAATAATTTTAATTTCATTTTAACATAAAGTTCAAGTTAATTTTTGGTAGAGATAGATTTTATATTCCTAGAATGTAGCAAAACTTTGCTACACTCTTGGTGCTCAGCTGAGGTATAATGAATGAATAAATAAATGAAGGATGAAGGGCATTGAGAAGGTGTTACTTAGGAGGAGTATCTTAGTCAGTGTGGGCTGCTATAACAAAATAACACAGCCTGGATGACTTAAACAACAAATATTTATCTCTTACAGTTCTGGAGGCTAGAAAGTCTAAAACCAAGGCGTTGGCATATTCAACATCTAGTGAGAGCCCTATTCCTGGTTTGCAGATGGCCAACTTCTTGTTGTTTCCTCA
This sequence comes from Propithecus coquereli, assembly GCF_000956105.1. Taxonomy (NCBI): domain Eukaryota; kingdom Metazoa; phylum Chordata; class Mammalia; order Primates; family Indriidae; genus Propithecus; species Propithecus coquereli. Next base: position 8,336,455 of record NW_012155284.1, on the reverse strand, counting down.
TATGGCAGAGAGAGAGAGGCAGAAAGAGAGAGACAGAGATCTTACCTCTTCTTATAAGGGCACTAATTCCACCATGGAGACTCCACCCTCATGACCTCATCTAAATCTAATTACTTCCAGAAGGCCCTACCTCCAAATACCATCACATTGGTGATTAGGTCTTCAACATATGAATTTCAGAGGAACACAAATATTCAGTCCATAGCAAGGACTTTGAAGAATAAATAGGATTTTCTCAGAAGTTCTGGGAATTCGTGGTGGGGTGTGAAGGCAGAGGGATTAGCATTCGAAGACCAGGAACCATTAAACAACATACAGCATGGAAAGTTTAGGAAACTGCAATTTGTTTTTGTTATTTTTGAAGTTTAGGATGACAGAGCAGTCAGAGAGAAGGCAGCGACCATGTTCAGTAGCTTCCATATTTTACATAATCTTTTATTTGCAGAAAATGAAAGTTATTCAAAGTTTTCAAGCAGATACCGTATCAACATTTAAGAAACATCACTCTCTGGGCAAGTGGAGAATGGATTGGAAATAGAGCATCTAATCCAAAAGGCAGCAATGCCAGTATGGAAGCTATTGCAGTAGTCCAAGGAAGTTTGAACTAAGATTTTATTGGGTGAGGGTGTTGAATTATTCCTTGTAGAGCAGCAGAGAGTGGAGGAGGAGAAGCTGAGGGTAGGGATTGTCCCACCGTGAGAAGGGGAAATAGTTCCTTGATGTACGTTTGGTCTGGACTGAAGTCTTGGAAACTTTGGATAGCTATAATAGTAGCTGCCAATTATTAAAGGCTTACAAGGGCTGGACACTATTGAAGATCTTTATGCACATTATCACATTTGACTGTCATAAATGATGACAGGGCTGTGATTTCAAGCCAAGTTTGATCCCAAAAGAATGCTCTTGAGCCTTAATCTCTATTGCCTCCCCTTAAGTAGCCAGAGAAATTGAACTGAATGCTTGTGTGGAGATTCAGTGGGGAAGTTGTGACGTGAGAAACAGGATATCATGTATGTGTGCATAGCCTTTTGAGTATGTATCTACACCTACACTAAAGTCTTAGGGATGGAGCATGGCACTGCCACAGTTTGGGTTCTCCAGTTACAGACACTGAGATGGTGTTTGCAAGATGTTCGTTAGGGATCAACAGCTGTGAAAGGAAGGGTGAGAAAGCAGGAATGAGAGGAGGAAAAAGGCATCTGTAATCCAGACCTGACAAAGTCTTTGTCAGTCTGGGGTAAGCAGCACCCATCAGAGTTGCCCGGTACTGGGTAGAAATGGCCGTCCTTTATACATACACAGGAAGGGCCTGACCTCAGGCGAGGGGCTCAAGGCAACTGAGGCAGCACGTGGACGTGCTGAGAGCTGGAGGTTGCACTGCACTCCTCAAGCTAGGAAGTGTGTCCTTCCTTGAAGGGAGATGTGGGTGATACATCTCTATAACTACTACCAGCATAAGAGTTAATCTGATCTCTTTGGGGATCAGACAGCCTTGGTTCAAAGCCTGCCTCTGACAGGCAGATTTCCTAACTTCTCTGTGCTTCTGTTTTCTCGTCTGTAAAGTGTGTGTGTGTCTCTGGCAGAGGCTGAGAACAGCATCTACCTAATGGAGCATGCAGAAGGTTAAAAGAGATAATACTTGTTAGAGCGCCTGGCACACAGCAAGCTTCCTATAAATCTTAGTCAGCATTCAAAAGACATGACACTTTTAAAATTTGAGTGGTTGAAATCCCTTACCTAAAACATTTTATGCCAACTTGCATTTTCTTCATACAGCATTGAAAATATAAACATTATTTCTACTCAATGCAGTTTACATTAATTGATCTTAGTTATTGTAGGAGAAAGAGAAATAAGATATTGTTGTGAATAATTTTGGAAATATGATGAACGTAAAGACATTCATTTGTAAATGCTTTTCTTAATCAGAAAATCAGAGTGACTAACTTAAAAGTGAAGAAATTACTTTGTGAAGATTGTGTTTCCCCAAATTCATTTCATTCCCTTCCTTTTTCAATCCCTGAAAGGAAGAGCATGCATGCTCCTCTTCTCCCAACTCACCGGTACTGTGCAGGAGATGAGACAGATGAGATAGACGAGTAGATGCTGCTTGTGGGGTTCTCCGGGTGTTACCCACGATTTTACTTTCCCTCTGTCTAGATGGATGTTTCTTAAGAACAGAAACTGGGTCTTAATCTTCTTATGGTAGCTTCTAAACTGAAGTATATACTTACATTTTGTCAGTTAGGATGTCACAAGGCAAACTTGTAATTTAGGTGTCCCTGAGACTGATGTAGTCACACACCAAGAAGCACAGCTGACCATAATTTTCTGAAGTTAAAGTACTCCAGATTTCTCAATTATTTGGCTCAATAATTCTATAAATACATATCAAATCAGTCATCTGTGGTAGGAGGCCAGATAACATTCGGTGGCTGAGATCCTCTTTTTAAAATGTAGACTTTTCATTGAATAGAAGATCCCTATAAAATGTCTCTTGAGGGAAGAAAGTTCTCTTCCTCTTTCCTCATGTACACAAACAAGCATGTGTCCTGAACATGAGTCTACAGCTATGGGTGCCGAGAGATCCAAGGTTGAGTCCATGATGGACAGACCATGCCAGGCCCCAAGCAACCCAGCACTGGCACAAACCACCCACAGGACTGCCAGGACCAGTCAGGGGCGCATGGATGTGGTGGGTGGGAAGAAGCAGAAGTTCCAAGTGTGTAAAAGAATAATTACCAATATTCATGTCTCATCAACATTGTAGTAATAATACCAATTATATCGTTTAAAGAGTAAATCAGCATCCGAGAGACATTGCCCCACATCCTGCCATTGTCCTGCCATCATGTTAGAGGGTAGGGGGAGACACTTTTCAGTGTGTGTGTCTTGGTGTGGCCATTCCTGCTCCTCACTCCCCCTCTTTTGTAGCAGCTCAAAAGTTTCTCTGCCTCCTGCATGAATAGACAGGTTTTTTAAACACAGCCTGCTCCTAAGGGTGCAAGCCCCCACTGCCACCCCCTCCACCAAACAGGCCTGGAGTTCCATCTCTCCTGGTGTCCCCTGGTCTGAAAATGCCCAGGGGCTACAGTAGTTCCCCGGCTCAATGGGGTTAATTTAGTTTCTCCAAATTACCTCGTGATTTCCATATTCCCTAGTGATTTTTATTTAATACAAGAGTACTTTTTTAAAAGGCATTTTGAAGTCTTTAAAGATTAATTATGAATACATTGGGAAGTGCACTATTACAAAATGAACAGCCCTACAGATCTCGGGTAAAGCGTTTTGCATGACTCAGTGGGGCCTCTGGGCATATTTCAGTGGGTTTCTTGGGCTTCTCACAATACAGGGTTGTCTGAAAAGGGGAGGTGCTGGCCAGGTGATAATTACATAGACTGGGAGTGTGGTAAAAACCAGCTCTGGAAAAGCGTCTCCTGGGATATTCTGGCTAGAACAGCTATAATTTTTGGCCTTTTCTCTCAGACCCTGGGGACTTTCAACTGGATTAGCCAGAGGCACTCCCTGCTGATTCCAGCCTCTGAGGGCCCTCTCTGCCCCGCTGCTGTGGGCTGGGCTCCTTGGTCCAGCAAGCTCCTCGAGCTGCTGACGGACTCAGGGCTGTGAGATCCAGGTTTTGAAGGAGGTAGGGCAAGCCCTGGCAAATGTATTTTGGTACCTGCCACTTGTTCCTGGAAATAGCCGGCGTCTAAGCAGGAGTGGGCATGGATTTGGAGCTAGGGGAACTAGGTTTGAACCCTAGTTCTTCGGTGATGAGTTGTGGGACCTTCAACCTACCATTTCTGCTTTCTGGGCTATGGTTACTTTAGCTTTAAAGTGAGAGAATTTTACTAGGACTCTGAGATCTCCTCTAGCTCTTAAAATGTGTAATGTTTTCAACTCTGGGCACACATTAAACTCAGCTGGGCAGCTTTCCAGACATGCCGATGCCCGGGGCCACACCCCCAGAGATTCTGATTGAATGGGGTTGGGGTAGGACCTACGTCCAGGGGCAGATCTGGGTTTGTTGGTCCTGAGGAGCATACGATTTGAGGGCCCTTGTTAAGAAGAAGAAAATGATATCTCACTTTTGCAAATTTTACAAAAGTGTGACTTTGGGAACACATTGCTAGAGTCCCTTCCATCCCAGAGCCTTGGGAAGAGTCTATATGCAAGTGAGGGACCCTAAAGGTTAATTTTATTGCTTCCGAGTAAGTCTATGGGTACTCTGGCATCAATATGTTATAAAATCTCCCTAAGTGATTCCAACATGCACAATTCCAGAGTGAGAATCCTTGGGGTATATTTTGAATCCTAAGGTTGGTACCCCAGCGGATGAGTGTGAAAGCACATGGTAACCCATACAGCCGCGCCTGGAACGTCCTTGTCTGGAAATTTCCCCTCTATGCATCTCTCTCCTAACTAAATCCTACTCACCACTAAGACTCACATTTGAGATCACCTCCTCCAGGAAGCCTTCCCCAATTTTCTAATTAGCTGCTCTCTTCTGTATTTGTCCCAGACCCATGCAAATCTCTGACATGGCTCTTACCATACTCTGTTATAATTATTTCTTTACACTTCTTCTTCCCCCACTGAACTGTAAGCTCCTTAGATGTCTTGGCAGCCTCAAGACCTAGCACGGTATCTAGCACATGAGGCCTTTATGAAAAAAATTGTGAAGTATTATTATTTGTATATAGAAGACCTTCTCCATTCCCCACCTACCGCATATTTTCAAGCCTTTTCTTTCAATAACCAATAAGGATACCACCCTTGGAATCTAGTCAGAGTCTCCTTGTTTGCAAATGTAAGCTTTCTGAACTCTTATAAAATACCTAATAAAAACCTAGATGAACCATTGCATGGCATTGCTGCCGGGGTGGGAGGACATCAGCACAGCATATGGGTGTATCAGAGGGCATCCTGGCCGGAGCCTAAAGGCATGCTCTGCCAGGATTCTGAACACAGCTTAAGGTAAGGACCATTTGCCCTCCAGTCTCCTCCTGGTCACTCCCATGTCCCCAACCAAATCAAAGCCAGAGGAGTGGGGCCCAGTGCTGCTGGACACAGGGTGAGATCCTCTGACCTTAGCTCAGAGTCGGGTGAGTATAAGAGGAGGAGAATGGATCTAGGGAGGGAAGATTACACAGGAAAACCAGCTCGATGAACTGGGTGATGTCATGCTGTCGGGAGGGGAGGAAATAATTGGTTGTGTTCCAAATCTGCAATAAGTAGATGTCGTTTAAAGTAGTTCTGCTGAACTTCTTATTTGAAGTGAAAAACTTACCAAAATTGGGGCAGATTATAACTAGCTTAAGAGTGTGGAGAGATAGCGCAACCATTTCTATGGAATCAGCTGCTATATTTTAGAAAAAGGAAGAACCAGCATGCAGGAATTTTGACTCCCACCTTCCTGTTCCTCCCCTCATTTTTGAGAGGTAATTATTCTTGTTTCTACTGCAATCTTACTTTTTCCCCGCAGGCCCCGCAACTCTTGACATCGACTTCTTTCCCCACCACCTCCCACGGTACAGCAGAGAGTTCTAAGGGATTCCCTTTCCCAGCGGAAGGAACCGCACAGGCCTGTCTGGCTTACACCTTGGCTTTCTGGTCCTGTGCACGGCTATTACCCCATGGACCATAAACATGGGGTCCGCTGGTCTCCTCCTCAGCCCGAACCCCATCGCTCACCAGGAAGGGGGACGGGCACAGGGCCTGCAGGCTCTGGGTGCCACAGGGAGGCGGGGCTCAAGGAGGACTCAGGTACTGGGCGGCAGGTGTCTGCAGTGCCGGAGGAGGCCAGCGGGGGCGCCCGCCTCACAGCCTCTTCTCACCCGCCTGCCCTGCCTGCGGGTCCTCTGTCCGCTCCTGCTCACCTTACTCGCCCGTGTCATTTACACAGGGAGTCGCCATAAGCAGAGAGAAGAGCATCCTCTCAGGGCACTTGCTGGGGGCATTTTTGCCTGGCGTCCACCGTTTCCCCCCAGTCTGGCTGCTCCCCACCATTCCTTCTCTGCTCCTCTCAACTCGGGCGCTTTTCCGCAGATGCGAGATGACAACGTGAGGGGGCAGGTCGATGGGATCCTTTTGTTTCTCTGGTTCTTTTTTTTTTTTTTAAGACTAGTCAAGTGCAGTAGTGAGGAGGGGGGAAAGTAGTAGAACAAGGAGTTCAATCTGTAGTTCTTAAAGTCTGTAGGGGAGAGATTCAGAATAAAAATGTGACTGACTCTAACCACTTTCGAATTTTCTAGTCTCCTAAGCTGTGGTTAAGACTGGGATCTGGAATGGAGAGCCACATTTGTCAAGGAGATAATGTTTTTCTCTTCAGCTTTCTAGAAAGAAGGAGAGGTTCTAGTGGAGTTAAAGCAGGGCTCTCAGCAGCACTAGGGAAAAGTAAGGAATCCTCTTGGCTAAGACTGAGGAGGGCTTCAGGAAGAGATGAGAAGTCAGGGCCAGTGAGGCTGTGTCTTCTGGAGGAGACATCAAGGGGTCCCGGGCGGGAGCAGAGGGGCCAGGCGTGGGGAGCCTGTGTCTGCGCCTGCCGGTGCGGGACTGTGGCCAGAAGCCTCCTGGGCCTGAGGCTGTGAAGGTGTTTCCTTCCTACTTCTGGGGATTGTGAGTCATAGGTTGCAGGCGTAGAATGACTCCAAGGGACCAGGGAGCCACTACATACATAATTCAGGTACCCTGTCAGACTACAGATGCCTTGAGGGCCGGGCCATGGTGTCTTCTTAGTAACTCAGCCCCCAGAACAACACCTGACGCTCAGGAGGTGCTGAATAAATGGTGGTTGAATAAATGAATGAATGAATGAAGAGTGAAGAGAGATGATGTTTCCGTGGACTATGTCTTTAAACATTGTGGTAAAAGTGCTCACAAGCTGGTCACTCAGCAGGTAGAGTTTTTCTTTCTAGATACCAGGTGGGAGAATGTGCCAAAGCAAAGGAATTCCCCCTGTCCCCTACCCCTCGACAGCTATTCTCCCTTCCCTGCCCCCACAATAAAAGGTAACCTGGGACTAGGTTTGGGGTCCAAGCCAGCATTCTGAGCTCCCAATTCCAAACAGGTGTCTACTTCCTGGTGCCCTGGCAAGCCTGTGCCCGAGAAAAGCCCACAGGAGGACTATCAGTCTGACTTTTCTTTTTATACAGCTCTCAAGTCCAAGGCTATAAATCCTGGTCCAGAGATCGAGACAGGGGTGTGCCCTCGGTGCTTTAGGCATGTGCTTCGGCAGGAAGAGTCTTCTAGAAATCAGTCTCCGTCTATCTAGGGGACAATTGTAAATAACCATTCCCATGCCAAATCCAGCTATTCCTAAGGCCTTAAAAGGCTAATTAACATAACCCTAGGAGTACTGAGTACATTGCCATGAAAACCAATGGCCCTGCAGCCTACTCCAACTCAGAGGGTTTCTTGACTCTCAGGGCTCATGACTCAGAGTCATGACTCAGGCAGGTTTTAATAGGTTTCAGGAGCATCTGCTCTCACTACTGTCTCACTACCTCTCACTACCATGGGAGGAAGGCTCTGCCCGGGTGATAATTGCTTTGACCTTGAGTCTACTAAAAACTGGCAAGAAAATGCAATGGCAGCTACGAAGTTTTCAGTGCTTGAGAAGAGTGGAAGCAGAGCTAGGGCTTGTAGAGATGCAGTAAAACCTGGTTTAACAACTGGGCTGGGAAATTGAATGGTCTCATGAGACCTGGCAGAGAATCCTCAGCCTTCCATGAAAAGTCCAGACCTAGTTAGTAGGTATGAAACCATAGAGGGGATTTAGTGTGATAGTTTCAAGTGGGACCTATAGCCTCAAATTTCCTAGCTGAGCTACTTCTGTCTGCATGATCATGGGCAAGTTCCTAGCCTCTCTGAGCCTCAGTTTGCTCATCATTAAAATGGAGATAAACATAGTATGTACTGCATAGGTTGTTGTAAAGATTAAGCAAAATTGCATAGTGCCTGGTAGGTATTAAACATTCAATAGCACTCACTTTCTTCTTCAACATTCAGTAGGAAGCCAAGTTGAGGTCCATGGTTGGTCAAGAAACTCTTTCTGAGCATTTATTTAAAATTTTTTTTTCTCTTTTACCACCCCTGATATCAAATCTAGTAAACAAAGACAAATAAAATACATAAACTGCAACTGGAGGGTCGATTCCTTTATTAATGTGTAGCACATTCTTTGCAGATCCACGGTACTTAAGCAGTACTCCAGGGCCACACTAAGACGCCACTAGCAGCTACTCAACAAGTTTACATTAAGCTCCTACATAGGACTACAGCACGGCCTACCAATATGACAAGTCCTGCCCTCGAGAAGTTCACAGTCTAGATGGAAAGACATGTTCAAACATATAATGTTGGCACTAGGGTGGAGGTGCGAATGCAGTCTATCCTGTCTCAGAATCATCAAAACATAAGTCCTAGACTCCATCCCCTCCAATCCTGGGTCAGGGATCAAGCCCATGAACTCACATTTCTCACAAACTCCCAGGGATGCCACTCTGCTGTTTTCTGGCTGTTTGAGTAGCACTGTTATAGTAGAAGTCAAAAATTATGGGGTTATTTATAGAAGAAAGGAGAGGATAATTTTTTGTGTGGGGGGAAGGGTTCTATCTGGAGTGACTTCATGGAGGAAATAGTATTTAAGCGAAGCCTAGAAGTATGGGTAGGATTTCAGCAGGTAGCAACTAGGGGAAGTGTTTTCACATAGAGAGAATACTAAAAAGTCAGGAAACATGGAGAATACATTCAGCAAGCCAAAGAATACCAGGGTGCGTGTGTTGGGGAAGGGAGGGTGGCAGGGCATTGGTTTCTAGAGACCTGAGTGCTCAAGCTGAGAAGGCTGAGCTTATTCTGTGGATGACAGGGGGTCCCCACACGTTTTTGAGCATGGGAAGAATGTCATCAATTCGATGACCTGATGCCTCATGTCTGTGTGCGAGACAGATTAGAGGAAGTGATGAAGACTGCGAAGATGAGGTGGCCCGTAGGCTTTTTAAATTCTTTAAGGGAAAAGGAGGTCATCTGGAAGCCTAACGTTGGCCAGTGGGAGTAGAAAGAAGGCCTTAGACAGGAAAGACAATGTGGAGGGAGTATCATCAGCAGGATTTTAAAATTAAATTGCATGTGGCAGATGAGAGGGGGAAAAGTTAGAGAGGATCCCAGGGAACGGAGCCTGAGTATTGATGTCAGTGGAAGAGAAAGGGGTTTTAGGGAGAGGGAGGATTTAACAAAGAAGGTCATGACCTTGATTTTGTACCTGTTGAATCTGAGCTGCCTGCCAGTTATGTATTAACAGTAGCTTGATTTGCAAGCCCATGTTCAGTAGAGAGTCTGGGACTGGGCATTTGTATCTGAGTGTGTCACATGGAAATTACTGTGGAAACCGGGAGAGCACAAGACTTCATCAAAGAGAACACATAGAGTGAGGAGAGAAGGCCATGGGCAACCGAATGTTAGGGAGTGTCGACATTTAGGTGGTTGGTGGAGGAGGAGCCAGCGAGGAAGACTCAGGGAGAGTGGTCTGGCAGGTGCCACTCTGGAGAGGTGGTTGAATGCCGAGTCCAGAATGACAGTGAAGGAGGAGATTTTGCAAGGTAGAGGTTCGTCATAGTTAACTGCTACAGAAGCTGAGGGGGAGGAAAGAGAAGCCATCGTGTGGATGGACACCGCCCCGAGTACACTTTCCAAGGCAGGGCAGGATCCAGGCTGCAGAGGCAGGGAATGAGTGGGGGTGAGGAAGTGGAGAAAGCGAGTGTTGAGTGGTGACAGGAAGAAAATGGGACAGTAATTGGAGAGGGAGACAAGGTCACAGGAGGGTTTTGTTGTCGTTTGAGGATCTGGGGACTGAGCGTGTGTGGAGGCCAAGGGGAAGGAGCCAGAGGAGAGGGAAAGATTAAAGAGGTAAGAAAGAGAGGAGATGATGGATGCTGCAGGTCTGGGGGTGAGGAGAGGGTGGGACGGAAAGCTATGGGACGGAAGGACCACTTTAAATCGATGTCCTCTGCGTGTTCTGGCAATGAGACTGCCTTGGATGGGGTCCAACCAAGACTCTCTTTTTACTAAAGCAAACAGCATGGTGGCACTCACGGAGCCCTGGGATTCTCAAATACAGAGGTGGTGTCTGCTTTTTCCCAAGATCACTCTCTCCACTTTCAAGCATTCAAAAAGGACCAAAGGTTAAATTAGAATGTCAGTATTCTAATTTTCCAGCAAATTTATTTCCTTCCTTGGTTAGCCAAATCAAGGAGTCTTTTCCTTCACCTGGATTCCCAAATTTAATTAGCCAACTTCCTCCTTCCCTTCTGAGAGTCAGAAAATAGACCTTACTTCTCTCCTTCCCTTTCCTAACTTTTGCTTATCTAAGCTAAGGGCCCCATGGGAGCTTTCAGCTGCTTTATTTCAGCTGGTCCCTCGCAGCCCCCTGACTCTGGGTTAACCTTGTCTGGCTCCTCTGGGACCACTTTGAGGAAGGCTTGCTAGGTATTCTGATCTACTAATAGATCCCTTAAGGGGAAGTCCACCCGTCACAGTAGATCTTACTACCTAACACCTAGTGAAGTCCTAGGCTTTGCTGAGCTCAGCCAAGACACCGCAGGAAACACATGGTCTGGGGTCCCAGAGAGGTTGTCTATATCTCAAAGAATAATGCTAAACAGACAGAGTACAAAGCCGTCTGGAACAGAAGGCTTTAGCGTTTTATTTTAAGAGTCTTCTTGTTTTCTAAAATTTTCTTTGGGAGGGAGTAGCTCTGTGACTGAGCGTGAGACATAGGTAAAATGTGTTTGCTTCTCAGCTTTTGTATTATTTTCAGGTAGTATTATGGCATTATTAATCTCAGCTTGGCATCAGTCCACATGCTAATGCTTTTTTAAGGGCATGTCATTAGTTTGAGCGACAGAAACATGTTCTGTACCTTTCATAGAAATTCATTAATCTCTGTTCTTAAAACATTTTCTTTAACATCAAGTTCTGTTCCATACCATTTACACAACCAGAGCACTGGAAATCGTAACTCTATGTCATCTTTCATGTTAAATGAAGATGTCAGGAGAAATAAAATGGCCAAACGTGACTAAGAAGACCGCAGGTGGGGCATGAACGTCTGCTCTAAGTCACAGTTTCGAAACCTTGTTATAACACAGAGATGAGGGGTTTGTTTCCCACTGTTTTCAGTTTTTATTTGGGGCTTTAAAAATAAGATATTCATGAAAATTATGAAAAATGTAGATTTAATAAAAATATAGAGAATGAGCTGTGCTTTAAAATTAGAAATGGAGTAAGGAACATGCATAATGTATGGTTTTTGGTGTAATAACATTGGCATCAAGTCTTTATTCCTCCATTTTCAAAAGTATTGGTCTTGGTCAATCTTTATATTGCAGTAATAAAAAATACTTAATATCTGCTCATGAAGTGTAGTGGTCATTTTGCCTGAGTGGATGTGGCCACTCACTAAAATGACTCAGTGAGTATGTAAGGAAAAGAATTTGCCCATTTATGCTGTTTCAAATCTTCCAACATAAGGAGCAGGTTCATAGGAAGGCTAGGCACAGATGCCAGAGTTAGACTGTTTTAAATCATGGTTTTGTGGGACTTTCATCAATTTACTTGCTCTCCCAGTGTCTTGGATTCCTCTTCTGTAAAATAGGGATTATAATAATAGCAACCTACCTCAAACGATGTGGCGATTAAATAATTTAGCATAATAATTTAGTGCTGCAACAGATGCTGTGGGTGCTCCATGCAGATCCCTTTTGTAAGGCACCCACCCCCGGCCCCACCTGCTACAGGTTGGGGCTGCTAAAGGCTCATACCTGTGCCTTTCTTGAGAGGCTTGGCCTTGGCTGACAGGTGCTGTCTTGCTGGAGGTACGTGTTATGCACTCTCCCAACCCCACCCTACTGGGGGTAGCCCATAGCCAATGACCTAGTGGGTCAGGGTTACAAGAGCCTGCACCCCTGCTTCTGGGAAGAACAAACACTGTGGTACAATTCCCCATCCACGGCTGCCATGGAATCAGGCTGAGGCCAGGCTTCTGACGCCACACTATGCCTGGCTTCTTTCCTTGCCCTACCCTGCGTCTCTCACTCCTTTCTTGGTTTCTCCTCAATAAAAGCCGTCCCTCATATGCACAGGAATCCCTGTCTCAGGCTCTGCTGGGGAACTTGGGCCGAGATCAGTACTTCAAATAGTGCTTGGCACTTGGTCCTCCTTCAATAAATGTTAACAATTATTAAACATTAAAGAATCAATTTTTTTGTCTAATGTGTATAAACTGGAGACTTTATTGTTTAGAACTGAGTGGCTTGCCAGTTTGTCATCAGAGCTGAAAAATAACTGCTTCCACAATCAGCTTGCCTTTTTAAATGTTCTTCTTCTGACGGCTGTGCTTGAGCACCTACAGAAGGCACATCTCTGAGTTGTCAGGGAGTGGTTGGCATGACGACTGAGGGTGCACAGTACACTGGGGGTGCAGGGCCCGACCGCACAGCTGATGAGCAAGGAGGGCCTCACGTATGCTGGGTTTCAGGGTTTGAGGGACAGAGCAGGAGAAGAGGTGGAGGAGAGGACTTGGAAGGAGAAATGGTCCAATTCTTGCTAAACTTTTGAGAGACAAGGAATAGGTTTGGACTCTGGGACTCAGGTGCTTGGAGTAACCAGGTCTGAAGTATTGTTTTGTTCAAATCATCTGGGTAGAGAAAACTTCTCTCGATATTGGGAAGGAAGAAGGGAAGGGCAAGGGAGAAAGGAGAGGATGGGAGCTTTAGTTGTGGGAAAGTGAAGACTGTATAGCAGGGGAAAGGAGGGAATTATCTAGATTTAGGATAGTGAACACAGAGAATTCTGAGTAAAGTCGAACTGCTAAGTCATCTGTGACTGAATCACAGTGCTGAATCATCTGTGCTGCCGAGGCACGAAATATCTCCTCTTGGAATGTGTTCCTGTTGAGGAGAAAAGCCATTGCAAAAAACTAAGGGGGCCAAGTTGCAGGAGCATAGCACCCCAGAGGAGCTGGGCCTCAAGCCCTTGGGTGGCAGTACATGCCAGAAGTGACATCCAAAACAGGCAGCTGGACCTGGGAATTTTATATTCAAAAATCTAAATGCAATCTTGAAGAAGTTCTCTTCTGTTTGCTATCTCATGATCGGGACATCAGAGCCCGAGCACGTGTCGATTTGCAGTTGTGTAACATCCATTTCATCAATAGCCACCTCTGCTTTTACCTCCTGGAAGATGCACCATCACGGTTTGAGATGCCAGTGTACAGGTAATAGTCTGGTCTCCTGGGACTTAGAACTAGACATCGATTTGCTTTGCTACTATGATCGCTCAGCTGATAAGGTAAAAACAATGGCTAGGAGTAAAGATGAGTTCACCTGGATGTAGGAAGGGAAAGCTGGCTGTATCACTGGGATGGGAGATAGAGGACAAACACTTCTAAGGGTCTCAAGTCCATTCTGGCAAGACTTTTTAGTGAAATTCCAAGCCAAAAGAGGCTTCTCAGGGCTCTGGCTCATGGTCTTTAGCAATCCCATCTCCCTAGGCCTTCAGAGTTCACTGCATTGAAATGCTAACTACCATGTATTTGGGATATTTTAAGGTTAGTCATGAATTTTTATACGTTATCTTTGTCAACCCTCATCACAGTGATATTATTTCCTCCCTTGTAAATTTTTTTTTAGCTTGAATTAGCTTTTTTCCTATTTATAAACAATGTAGGAACCTTAAAACAATGTAATTATATTTACATCTTTACTTTGTGTTATTGTTGTCATATTTTACTTTTACATATATTATGAACCTCACAAGACAATATTGCTTTTGCTTTAAGCAGCCAATGTATTTTAATACAAATTTAAAAATAGTTTTTAATATTTACCCACATTGTTATCCTATCTAGTCTTCTTCATGCTCTCATGTAGATCTTTGCTTTCTTCTTGGGTAATTTCCTTTCAGTCTGAGGAGATTCTTTAATATATTTTGTAGTGCGAGCCTGCTAGCAATAGATTCTCTCAGCTTTTAATTTTCTGAAAATATCTCTATTTTACTTTTGTGTTTGAAGGATATTTTTGCTGAGTATAGAATTCTAGAAGGAGGTATTTTTTTCCTTCTAGCATTTAAGGATGTTACTCTTTTGCCTTTTGACTACTGCTGTTTCTCTTATTTCTTCTCTTGTTCCTTCTTCCCTAATGATTAGTCAGTTTCATTGTTGTTTCCCTGAAAGCGATGACTCTTTTCTTTAGCTGAATTAAGATTTTTTCTTTATGTCTAGTGTTCAGAAGTTTGCCTGTATTATATCTAGGTGTGGTCTTTTTTGTATTTTTCTTCGGCTAGCTTTGGATTTCCTGTCCTTATTGGATCTGTGGGTTGATAGTTTTCATCAATTTTGGAAAATTTCAATAATTAGCTCTCCTTGTTGTATTTCTTCTGCCCACTATCTCTGTTTTTTACTTGTGGGTCTCTGATTACACATATGTTATACCTTTTGATATTATTCTATGTGTCTCTCATGCTTTTTTTTTTTATTCTCTATTTCATTTTGGGTAATATTGATCTTTTGTTTAGTTCACTGGTTCTTTCTTTTGCTGTTCCCACCAGATATTGATCCCATCCAGTATTATCTTTTTTTAGTTTTTAGTTCTAGAATGTCCACTTGGATCTTTTCTAAGAAAATCTCTTTTTCTGTTGAGAATCTACATCTTCTTATACACTTTGTCTATCTTATGCTCTAATTTCTTTGACATGTTTATAATGGTCAGTTTAAAGTTCTTATCTGTTAATTCCAGCATCTCAATCATATGAAGATCTGAATGTATTGATTATTTTTTTTTCTTGATTATGGGTCACATTTTTCAGCTTCTTCACATCTCATCATTTTTAAATTTTATGCTTTTTTTGTGTGTGTGTGAGAAATGTAGTCTCCCTCTGTCACCTGGGCTAGAGTGTCGTGGCGTCATTATATCTCATTGCAACCTCAAACTCCTGGGCTCAAGGAATCCTCCTGCCTCAGGCTCCCGAGCAGCTGGGACTACAGGTGCGTGCCACCATGCCTGGCTAATTTCGTATTTTTTGGTAGAGACAGGGTCTTGTTCTTGCTAAGGCTGGTCTTGAACTCCTGGCTTCAAGCAATCCTCCTGCCTCAGCCTCCTAGAACGCTAGGATTACAGGTGTGAACCACCACACTCAGTCTTATGCTAGATACTGTATTTAAAAGAATCAAAGTAATGAAGTAAATATTTTTTTCTCCAGAGAGGGCAAGTCTTTTCTTTTGCTAGTCAGTTAGGATAAGGAGCTTATTACTCAGATACAATCTTCCTCTTCCTCTTCCGGTCTGGTCTCCACTTTCCCTTCCAGTCTGTCCCCTCTTCCGGTCTAGTTGCCTCTCTCTTCCGGTCTTGTCTCGTCTTCTGGTCTGGTTTCCTCCTCTTCTGGTCTGGTCTACTCTTCTGGTCTGGTCTCCTCCTCTCCCACTCTGGTCTCAAATTCCAGTCTCGTCTCCTCTTCCTCATCCAGTCTGGCCTCCTCTTCTTTGTCTGGTCTACTATTCTGCTTCCGGTGTGGTCCCCTCCCTCTTCCGTTCTCATCTCCTCTTCCTCTTCTGGTCTGATCTCCTCCTCTTCCGGTCTCCTCTTCCTCATCTGGTCTTGTCTGGTCTGGTCTCCTCTTCCTCCCTGCCTTTTACATTTTGAGTGAGAAAATCAAGGTTCAGAAAATGTTAGAAAGTTAGAAAGTGGAAAAGTCAGCATTTGGACCCAGAGCATTTTCCTGAGAGTCTGGTGTTCTTTATTATAGATAAAAGCACAGCCCTGCTATAAATATGTTCTGAGACAATGTGTCTTTTAACATAAGATGAGCCATTTTTTATCTTTGATTTATTTTTTGAATACTATTACATTCACATGTTTGAAAACCCAAAAAGGATAACACTCTCCATACCATCCTTGTTTCTCATCTGCTATGTTCTTTCCTCCCAGCCCCACAGATAACCACCGTTCTTAGTTCTCCCATAGTCTCTTTATGTTCTATAAGGAAATATGAGATTCCTTTAATCTTTATGCTTTTAACAAAAACGTTACTGTATTATAAAATATTTACTACTTTCCTTTTTTCAATTAACTATACATGGTAGACATCTTTCTGTGTCATTTTATAGGTAACATCATCACTCTTTTTTACAGTTGTATAGTATTCCATTACATGTATGTCTCAAATTTATTGCAGCAGTCCCCTATTGATGAAAACTTGGATTATTTCCTCTTTTTTACTATTACAAAATGCTGCAAGGAATAACCTTGTGCACTCAACCTTTAGCATATATATAAGGATATCTGTTGGTTAAATTTCTGAAAGTAGAATTGTTGAGGAAAAATGTATATGTGTTTGTCATTTTTGTGGATAGTCAATGGAAATTTTGATATGGTCAAAACTAGACATAAAGCACTTTCATTCCTCATACCTCGGTTTAATAGTTGACTTGCCAAGGACACACCTAACTAATTAGGACCCCAGCTCCATTCCTTTTAAGAACTGAGTAAGTACGGAGTTGGGCCCAAGGCTACTCATCACAGCAGATACCTCCAGGGCTTTACCTTTGGCCTTCAGTTCTCTTCCCTTTATGTAAAGGCTATAAGGCACGGAAGCTGGACATATTCTTGAAATTCTTCCTCTTGCCCTTTGGACACATATACCAGAAACAGAGCTGAGACATGCATCTCTCTACAACCGGCCAAAACAGTGAAACAGAAAAAGCCCAGGCCCTGGGGGCAGAATGACCTGAGTTTGACTCTTGGCTCTGTCCCTTGTGTGATCTTCGGTGAGGTTTTTAACCTCTCTGAGCCTCAGTTCTTTGGGAAATAAGAAAAATATTTCAAGCCATCAAAAGTAGTTGTGGTGAGGATTAGAAATAATGTGTGGAAAGCATACCCAGGGATCAATAAATGGTTGCTATTATTTTATAGAATTATCCTAAAATACATGTTCATAAGCATGCTTTTTATATCTGTATCACCGAGGGCCCAGTACCAGCCTCTACCTGTCATCTACATTAATGACTCATAACCTCAGCTGCAAAACCATCTCCTTATTGATGGTCTGACTCTTGGTAAGTAGTTGAGGAGCGGTTTGCCACATTGATGATACAAAGTTCCTCATGATCCAGCTGCATTAAGCTCCAACCACACTTGTAACATCAAAGGACCCTGGCTCATCAATTAGTCAGGAAGCCATTTTTCACTATTCGGTCCAGCACCTAAGCTGGCTCTTAAAAAGCATGAAGGTTTATCTAAGGTCAGATGAGCTTGGAAATCCTACAAATAGGGCCACCCACAGCTACATAGTTTTGTGACAGATGTCTGGACTCACAAGAAGCAAAGACCCACGGAATACAGAGCAGACATTTCTAGCTCTGATATACAGAGTTTCTGCTTCCAATTCCCTACTTTCATCATTTCTCTATTTTTTTGACACTTAAATCAGCACATAGAGATCTGTGTCCTCCTGGTGAAGGAAATACATGCTCTCTGAAATATAGACAACTCCGGTGATGGCAGTCATGCAATGATGGATTACCTTTATGTTTCCTCATCCTCTGAATCCATTAAAGGGGGGAATTGAATTCTATCTAGTGGAGACGCTCTTTCCTTTCCTTAATTGCTTTTTAAACTAGTGAAATGAAAAGTTGCAAATGAGACACATATTGGTTATTCCTCTCATCTTCAGCCCATCCTTGACACCATCCTATCTTCCGCCTTGCACAATAGTTCAGCAGCAAAGATGTTCAAAAGCATGAGTCACTCACAGATTGTTCAGGGTGTCGAAGGAAAGTCTGCTAATGGGATTCACCGTTCTTACAGCAGAAAAGAGAGAAGAAATGGGCAATGTGTACACGATTCTTCCGTGTCATTCAGAGTAATGAGATCCTGTAGCAGCTTCTTCTTGAGTTGAAATCGTTGACAATGTATTTGCATATTCATTTTTGGATACTTTGATCTAGAAATCAGTCACTGGAGGAAGTCAGTCTAACATGTGAGAATCATAAGAAATTGAAAACAGAAAAAATTCTCTCCTGAGCTTATCTCTTTCCCCAACATTTTTATGACCTTGAAGAAGAGGCTGAGGGTTAACTCAAACATATTTTGGGTGATAGGCTCACTATCTTTTAAAATAAATCTGATAAAGATTCGTGGACAGAATATCAACCTGCAGTATTTGCAATTTTTGTCTTTTACATCATCAAGGATTAATTGCAGCCCTTTATGTCATCATGGAGATTTGAGTGGAAATGTATTATCCCTATGTGTGCACTGTGCAATACAGGAGCCACTAGCTACATATGCTATTTGAATTTAAGCTAATTAAAATTAAATTGAATTAAAATTTCAAGTCATCAGTAGCACTCACCACATTTCTAGAGCTCCATGCCCATGTATGCCCCTTGGAAAGTGCAACTCTAGGGTGTAGAAAGTGTTAGGTGCCTAAATCTCTCAGACTGAATATGATGAAGACTACAATAGTTAATCAACTAAGCAGCAGCCTCTTGTAAAAGCCTTTCTTCCTTATTAGTGTAGGATTTTACTTGTCCTTCCTTCAAAACATCCCTAAACATGGTCAGCTATGGAGAAAGAGGCTTATGAATTGAAATTCATGCATTCACGATTGAGGACAAACTTAAACGTAAGTGGCTTATGTGTAATAGTAGTCAACCCTTCTGACTCACTTGTTTATTCAAATTTCTTGATTAAAAAAAAAAAACTGGCTGGGCACGGTGGCTCACGCCTGTAATCCTAGCACTCTGGGAGGCTGAGGTGGGAGGATTGTTTGAGCTGAGGAGTTCGAGACCAGCCTGAGCAAGAGCGAGACCCTGTCTCTACTAAAAATAGAAAGAAATTAGCTAGCTAACTATATTTTGTAGAAAAAATTGCCAGGCATGGTGGCACATGCCTGTAGTTCTAGCTACTTGGGGGGCTGAGGCAGAAGGATTGCTTGAGCCCAGGAGTTTGAGGTTGCTGTGAGCTAGGCTGATGCCAGGGCAATCCAGCCCAGGCAACAGAGTGAGACTCTTGTCTCTAAATAAATAAATAAATAAATAAATAAAATAAAATAAAATAAATTGACTCAGAATCATCAATGGATCTGCTTTGGGAGACTATGTTCCCCCTAGAAAAAAAGGCATCAGTTTTGCATATTGATGTTATTCAATTTGCAAACATATGCAAATTTAGTACCATTTGAAATAATACAAAAGTTGGGCTAGATATACGCAAAAACAAGCAAACGCACACGACTCAGTAGTCTGCATTATTTTTGGATTATGAGTGCACTCTCAAGCCTTGATGATTTAAGTCAACCTTGCTGCAAAGAGGCACTATTATGTGTTTTGTTGATAAAATCTAATCATTTTTCAATATTTACATGTTCTTTCAGAGATCTCTCTTAGGCAGTTAATGGCTGTTATCTCTTCCTCCCTCTCTCTCTCCTCTACTGCCTTCAACTCCTCTAACTGCCAGTACGGTTACTCTAGCAGGTACCATCCAAATGTACACTATGAAAGGATGTTTGAGAAGAAGAACAAAATTTAAAAGTGTTAAACATGAACATCAGTATGCATCAATCTATGAGCTTTACCTAGGAGGACAAAAGTGGTGGTAGGGTCTTATTTGATATATAAAGTAATTAACTTTTAGAGGATTTATTCTGTGCTGGGAACTGTTCTCTACACTCTGTATGTACTCACTGAATTATTACAACAGCCCCATTTCTCTGATGAGGAAACTGAGGCAGGGAGAGGTTAAACAATTTGCTCATGTTCATATAACCAGGTGACAAAACCGGACAGTCCAGGACCACCGCCTGTGCTCTTAACCATGAGGCTAACTGCTGTGTCTGCTTAAGTACCTGCTTGGCAACATCCTTTGTCCTGAATACAGCCGGGTGGGGTAGGCTGGTTCCCAGAGCTAGGGGCCTAGAAAGTAGGATATGAGCCCTGTGGCATGTATCACTGACTTATTCAGAAGGTGTAAGGTGAACTGAGGAACCACTAGGATGTTCACTTCCATTGTTTCCCCACCTGGGCTGCTTTTGTTGGCCAGATGTGGAAGGAAGAGAAGCCTGCTCTATCCTCAGTGTAAAGAGGAGAGCGTGCCTGCTTGCTTAGGGAAAGCCAGGAGACACAGGGTCTCAGTCCTGCCAGCACACTCTTTGCAGGCTCTTTGGCAGCTGTGGGGTAACCAGGAACTCACGAGGAGGGTATGCTTTGGCCCATAGGTACAGAACACTGTCTTTGGCGGGGTCTAGCCTGGGTCCACGGTGCCCCTTGAGTAAGGTGAGGATAAACAGCTCCCGGTTCCAAAACACTTCGCTTTAAACCCCATGTCTGACAATTAAAATTCAAGATACAGTTTAGAAAGAAAAACAAATGGCTTTCCATTGTAAGAGCACCAAATCAAGCCACTGTAGGTAAAGCCTCTCGGGCATACAAATGAAAGCACAATGTCATTAAACAGTGGACCAGTTAGGACACACGTGGTCGGCTCAGAGTCTGGCTGTTCCGACCAGGGGAGCCGGTGTGAATGGCAGCGTTCAGGGGCCCTCAGCAGGCCTAGTGCGTTATGTGGCTGGGCCAGGAATTGATTCCCCTACCCCTTATCTGTGGCGAAGTGACTGACAGAAGGTAGGGTTACCGGGCCAGACCGAAGGAGAGATGCCTCTCCCTGTGATGCCTGGGTGGTCTCTTTGTTCTTATCTTCCTGGAAAAGATGATTAGATACAGTTCTGGGGTGGGAAGGAAATTTAGAGATCATACAGACCCACCCACATTGTTGCTTTGCAGATAAGAAAACTGAACCTTGAAGTGGTAAAATGACATGCCCAAGGTCAGTTAAATGTCAGAGATTGTAATCACTGATGTCACCCAAAGAAAATTCCAATTCTGTCCCAAGTATTAAGTGGAACCAATTTGTAATACAGCTTTCTCAAAGGGCTTAAATCCTATATCTTAGTCAGAGCCTCAGTATATGTTGTTCACACATTGAGCCCTCTGGACACAGGGAATTAAGGCAGAGGAAATGTTTTTTATTCTTTATAATGGACACTTCACTAACTGTCTAAAGGGATTTGAGGTGGCTTTTAATGAAAGGGAGGCATACAATAAAGGTTTTAAAAATATTTAAAAAGGGAAAAAATGTCAAGGGCAGGAAAAATCCTTACAAAACTTCTAAGTTAAAAGCAGCCGAGGGGAACAATATGGGTAACTCAATTCTCATTATCTGTTGAAAGGAAGCATGTTAATTCTAGGTACAACATTCTTGGAGAAAAGTTAGTTGGCTAGCTTACTATTATTCCCCAACGATTCCATAGTTTTTTGTTTTGTTTTGTTTTTAATTTACCCAGAGAAAGTGCTCTGGGGCCAGTAATGATGCTGACTCTTAATGACATGATGGATGGTTCCCAGGAGGGGGCGCCAGAAGGCACTGCTACCATGGCTGCACCGTGACTCAGATACCATTTTCACAGTGCACTACTTTGACCTCATATTAATGTCTGTACGTTTTACTGGAGCACATACATTATCACCTAATAATTTAGTTGTCTTTCTAGAGACTGTCAGGGTCTTTACTTCTGAATACCAAGAAATGCCAGAGCACACCAAAGGCAGAACTGCAAGCCAGGGAGATCCCATTAGAACTCATCCATCTGAATTCAACAGCATATATTGAGTACTTGGTACCTGTGTCTTGCAGAGGATCAAAGGATAAGATGTGAGTTGAGTCCAATTAATAGATTGACATGAGTCCAATGACTAATAATACGATGCAATGATATAATACTCTATAACTGTGATCAGAATGATGAGTTTCAGGGGCACAGTAGTGGTAGAGCAGATTCTGCCCAGAAGCATGGGAAGAGGGTTCCCAGGGGAGATAACGTTTTATTTATTCTTTTCAACAAATGTTCGGTGCATATTTTCTTCCAGACACTGTATTGGGTGGTGGGATTATCAAAGCAGTCTTGGCCTGTATTCTCATGAAGCTTGAAGTGATAGGCTCTCTATAGAGGGAGAAGAGGACTTCTATAGTGTATTCCAGGG
Source organism: Propithecus coquereli (assembly GCF_000956105.1). Taxonomy (NCBI): domain Eukaryota; kingdom Metazoa; phylum Chordata; class Mammalia; order Primates; family Indriidae; genus Propithecus; species Propithecus coquereli. Next base: position 8,314,365 of record NW_012155284.1, on the reverse strand, counting down.
GATGGAGGAACATCAAAGATGAAAGGGGCATACAAGCTGAAGGGTGACCAGATAGTGTAAGGGGCATGAAGAAACTTGAACTTAATCACATAGGCAATGGGAGACAGGGAGGATTTAAAGAAGGGAGTGACATGATCATATTTGTAGTTTAAAAGTTAATTAGCCACAAAGATTTAATTATATAAAAAATGAAACCATAAAAGTACTAGAAAAAATAGGTAGATATGTAATTTTAACTTGGGAAAAAGCTTTCGATGTAAAGCATCAAAAAGTCAAAACCATACAGGAAAAGATTGATAGATTTGAATATGTAAAGATTTAAAAGTATACCACAAAATCACTATTTAAAATTAAAAGGACAAAAATTGCAAAAAACCTGTAGATAAATTCGACAAATTAGAGGATATTTAGTAGTCTTGATATGCTAATTACTCTTACACATAAATAAGAAAAAAAAGAATACCTCCTAGAAATGGGCAAAGAACATAAGACATTTGCCAAAGGAGATATTCAAATGTCAAAACACACACACACACACACACACACACACACACATATGAAAAATATAAATCTAAAATTAAAACAGGTAGATACCATTTTTCACCTACCAGATTGAACAAGGATTTTTTAAAAAATGATAATGCCAGTGTTTGTGAAGGACTAGAGGAACAGACACTTTGAAGCACTACCTGTATATATGTGGTTTAGAAGAGCAATTTGTAACATGTATCAAAATTCTTTAAAATGAATGGATATACTGACTCAGCAAATTTATTTTTAGGAATATATCCTAAAGAAATAGTTCAACTCACAAAAATGCTTTTTCCAAATGGTTCATTCCAATGTTGTTCATAATAGCAAAACAAAACAAAACAAAATAAAAGCAAACAAAAAACCTAAAAGAACAACAAGAACAAAAACCCCACAAGGAAACAATGTAAATTGCCCAACCCTAAAGTAAAAGATTGGTTAAAATCACAAAGGCACAGCCACCCACTCCTATGCAGCCATTAAAATGAATACTGGTCTGTATTTACTTACGTGGAAATTTGCTCACAATATATTGCTAAAGGAAAATGGAAGATGATGGAGAACTATTATAGCAGGATCTCATTTTTGAAAATACATATTTTATAGACCTAAAAAACCTAGGAGGAAAAACAACAAAATATTGTGTCATTATTTGTAGTTAGTATTTTTTTAATTCTGCCCATTTATATTTTCTTATTGTTCTACATAAAACATGGATTAATAGAAGAGTAATAAATCAATTATTGCAATACATTAAGATGATTAGCCTCCGGCTCAAAAGATGAAGGGCACTTAGGAAGCATTTGCCGTAATGCAGGGAAGAAATGAGGAAGGCTTGTGCTGGACTCCGGTGGCTTCCAGCTCTGGCTATAGAAATACCTAGGGAAGGATTAAAAAGTACTAATTCCAGGTACAACACAGACTAATTAATCTAAAGAGTCTGGAATGGGGCCTTGATATGGGTATGTTTCCTCTGCCCCAGGTGACTCTAGAATGTGCAGCCAGAGATAAGCCCCCTCCCCTCTAGGGCAATGGCAGTCGGAAAGGAGAAGAGGATTTGGACCAAGTTATATTTCAGGGGTGGGATCTCTGAAAAGGATATTAATCTTAAGACACCCACACAGTTAGCTTTGTTGGGTTTCCTTTCACTACATATAGTTTTCAATGTCAAGAGTATTGCTGAGGAATGGGCAATGGCTTCTGTTGATCTCTCTGGCGAAAGGTGCAGCGGACATTGTAGCATTGGGGGCTGTTTCCATTCTCAGCACATTTGGAGTGCAATGATGCTGCAGGAACAAACTGTCCGCTTTCCAAATGTCCTGTGAGCCAGCGCTCGGCAGCACCAGCAAGGCAGAGAGCTGCAACTGCAGAGAAAGGATGACACTTCACATGTATGTGTGAATTTTTTAAGGAGAGGTGTAGTTTTCAGGTCGACTGGAGTTTGCTGTTTCATGACTAAAAACAGTATGTGTAGGTATTAGCCAACATCCCAATAACTGAATATTCTCAGCAACATTGCAATTATGTTTAACATTAGGTTTAAAAATTATAATTTGCATTTAATTGCTACCTTTCTTAATAGATGTTACTCAAACAGGAAGGAAAACTCCACACATTCTCACCAGTGCTTGATGCCAGAGGTTACTGAAGCAATTTGGAAGATATCTTAAGAGGTGTCAGGTAAATATAGATGAATTTTAATACATGATGTGCACTGATATTTTTATTCCAGATAACAACAGAGAGACTTTTGTACGACTGGGGAGGAATTATATCAGATTTTGGCTATGGAGATGGATTTCTCACTTCTCATTGGTTGAAAAAAATAAATGAAGCCATTATAAGCAGTCTTGAAATATTAATCATACCTTCGAGAATTAAACATCCCTTTAAAAATAAAAATGACACAATCTGTATTTCACTTCATCTTTGACTTTCCTCCCAACACTAGTGAGAGGAAGTGAGCTCTGGTTGGTATCAAAATTGAAAGTGACTGATTGCAGAGAAACACAGTGTCAAGGCAGAGAACTTGACTGTATCTTCTCTCCCGCTTCGGGTCAGTGTTTAGGTAGATGTAGAGAGAAGCGGAGGAAACAGGACAGGAAATGGCAGCGCTTCCACCAGAGGTCAAGGAGGGCATTAAGATAATGGTCTGCATCCCAGACCCAGTGTTGACAGTCCTCCTGGAAGGAGTTCAGTGGTGGAAATACAAAGTCAGAATTGCTCCCAAAAGGCACCAAGAGGTCAGGAGCATTCAGGAGAGAGACAGTGCACAGGAGGAGGGTAGGTGAGCATCTCTAAAGTTACCTTTCCAGTTGGTCTTTGACATCAAAGTGCATGTGTTCTCCTTTAATTGGCAGGTAAAAATGCTGTGCAGGTGACAACAGGCCTCTGGGAAGATAAGAACAGAAATCTCTGAACTTCAGATCATAGATCTTTATGCTTCACTGAAACTGATCTTCTCTACCTGGGGTGTCAGTCCCAACCGCAACTGACCACAAAACCCTGCAGGGCAGAGGCTGTGGATTCCCTGTGTAGTCCCCAGACCTTAATATGCCCTTGTAGTTGCTTAATCAACATTATCTCCATTTGAATTTTTTGGATATATACATAGTTGGTAAATAATATTCAAACAATACCAAAAGATATACAGTGAGGAGTAAGACTTCCTCTCTTCCCCTCACCATCCCCTAGACCCCCATTTCCTCTCCCTGGAAACAATCATTGTTAGTACTTTTTTAGACCTCCTACCAGGAATAGATATTCTTCTTGAACACACACTCTCTCTCTCTCTCTCTCTCTCTCTCTCTCTATATATATATATATATATACGCACACACAAACACACACACATATATACACACACACACATAAATATATACAAATGCATATATACACATATACATATACCTTTTTTTACACAGAGGTCAACTTTATATACTATTCTATACTTGCTATGTTCCCTCATATTCACTTATCAGTTGATTCTGCAGATCATTCCATACCATTCCACGCAGGACTGACTCACTCTGTGAATACACAGCACTCCATTATGGTGGGACCACAATGCATTCAGCCAAGCCCCCAACTGATGGACTTTAGATGTTTTCCAATCTTTGTCAATGCTGTGATACATGTCTTTGCATAACTATCTTTATGTGTGTGGGAGTATTTCTGGAAGCTTAATTCCTGGATGTAAAATTTCTGAGTCAGAGTACATACATTTTGAGTTCTGATTGATATTGACACATTTTCCTCCAAAAATTGAGCCAACTTACACCCTATCAAGAATGTATGAGACTTGGAGAATATTATGTCAAGTGAAAGAAGCAGGCCACAGAAAGTCACATTATGTATGATTCCTATGTAATAAATAGGCCAATCCATACAGAAATAGATTAATGGTTGCCAGGGGCTGGGAGGAGGGAAGGAACAGGGAATGACAGCTGATGGGTACAGGGTTTCATTTCGGTGTGATGAAAACGTTCTGACTTGAGATAGTGGTGATGCTCGCACAGCTATGAATATGCGAAACTCCACTGAATTGTATACTTTAAAATGATGAATTTTGATATGTGAATTCTATCTCAATAAAGCTGTTATTTAAAAAAGAATGTATGAGAGTAGCTGTTCCCCTCTTGTCTCCGTTGACAGTGTATGTTCACACTTTTTCATCATCAGCATTCTAATTACAACATCTTTCTCCATTTTTCTCAAAGGAGGAGGACAAAGCAGGAAATAGAAAGATTTAAAGGGCCATCGAGGGATTTTAGGATTTGGGCTGTCAACTTTATAATCTAACAACAATGGAAATGTCTAAAATGGCAACAATCAAAACAGTCAAGTTGTCAACAATTGCGAGTGAATTCAGCGGCCTAAATACACAAGCAAGGAATGAGACTTAAGAATTCCAAAAAGGGATGAAGGACCCATTTCTTCTGGCCTAAACGATTTTGAAATCTCCTTTTGTTTGCTTAACCAAGGACATTAATGCCGCATCTCCTGAATGCAGAATCCCACAGCCTACCTCCAATGGAAAACATACTGAAGACTTAAGTAGGTAAAGAAGATATAAAAGCTGAATAAAACGTATTATTTTTGTACACAATTCCAGAGCTACTGATAGGCTGAAAAAATTAACCATTACCTGCCCCTCTTAAAACTAACTTGTATTTTCACTGAGATGAGTTTTCCTTGGATTCCATTTCACCCCTTTTCACCTCTCACCTCTTGATTAACCCTGCTAAATTCTTCTTTTTCTATGATGTCTTATATTTCAAACTGCTTCTGCCCTGAGGGATTAAAAGCTAAATACTCTTTAACAAGAGTAATCCCCTAAGTAGACATGTTTCTGAGATTGTCAGGCATTTGATCACAAATGAAAGACAAGAAAGCAGAGAGAAAAGGTATGAAAGCGAAGAGAATAGAGAAGTTCAAGATTTTCACCTTAGTAATAATTGATTGCCAAGTGTCTCTACAAGCCAGTATTTGCATGACAATAGGCTGGTTCTTAATTCCCAAGAATAAGCTCATTTTCCCCCTTCCTTGGAGAAACAGTTTGACCTGAGGAACTGTGCCCCAGCAAGGGAAGCCTTGACACACTTGACCTTACCCAGTTTTTGACTCAGCTTATGTGACAATAATAATAATAACAGCTAGCACTTACAAATAGGGCATTTGGCATGTGGCAGCCACTGTTCTAGGCACCTTACGTATATTGGCCTGTTTAAGCCTTTCAACAATCCCACGAGGAAAGCACTATTTGTACCACTGCTATGGACTGAATTGTGATGCCCAGATTCATATGTTGATGCCCTAATGCGGCAGCATTTGGAGATGGGGCCTTTGGGAGCTGATTAGGTTTAGATGAAGTCATGAAGGTGGGGCCCTTGTGATGGGATTAGGGCCCTTATATAAGAAGAGACTCCGGAGAGCCTGCTTCCCCTGCCTTTCTCTCCCCCCACCACGTGAGAAGGCAATCCTCTGAAAGCCAGGAAGAAAGCCCCTCAACAGGGCACCAAATTGACCAGCACCTTCATTTTAGATTTTCCAGCCTCCAGAATCGCGAGAAACAAATGGTAGTTTTTCCAGCCACTCAGTCTACGGTATTTTGTTGCAGTAGCCAGAGCTGGCTAATACAACCACCATCTTATAGAGGAGGAAATTGAGACCAGAGAGGTTAAGTAGCTTACCTAGTAAGAACTTCAAAGTGATAAGGCAGGATTCAAACCCGAAGGCAATGGTTTCCATGTGGTCTGGCCACTTCCCTTTCTGCCATCTTGAAACTCCAATTACACCACCATGCAGACTCACAAAAGATTGTGTTCATGCTTCCACTGTAGCTCTTTTCATGAGTTCTGGAGCTCGTGCTTTCTCTCACCTGGGAGCCCATAATGGCTGGGACTTTTCCTTTCTGTATCCCCCGCCCCTAGTACAGTGCCTGGGTAGGTGTTTAATAAGACTTTTGTTGAGTAAATACATGTAGAGGTGAAACTGCCTGACCTCACAAAGTTTTATGAATAAGAATAAATCATTGTGAGTTCTTTGAAAATAAGAATACTGCACCATGAGAGGCTGTTTTGGTAATAACTGAGCTAACTGACAAGCTTGCTTAGGCAGTTACCCAAGCCCCAGAATAAGTGATTTTGTGCTGTTTTAGGATAGTCTTAATAGGCTTAGGGCAAGGGGACCACAGTTTTCTGTTTTGCACTTGGCCCCTTGCTCTTAAGTAGTACTGTTTGCAGGTTGGGTTGCCGTGGAAGCAGGCTCTGAGCTTGTATTTAGTGTGCAGAATATTTATTAAGGAGGGTCCTGGGATCCACACCTGTGGAAAGGGAGGGGGCTGAAGCAGGACTGGGTAGAGGACTGGGTTGAGGTGATACAAGCCCAGTGACAGCCTGGCCAACCTCATGGGGAGCTCTTGAGCTAGAATGGCCCTTCTCCAGTTGAGCCAGATGGCGAGGTCTTACTCCATCATGGCTCAGTCACTACATATGGGCTGCCCAGGAGGGGCGTGACCTTGGGCCAGACAGCTCCTAGAAGGAGCTGGCAGCTGAAAGCTGTGCACCGACAGACTCCGACAGACTCCCAGCAGCTGGGCAACAAGTCCTTATTTCAGAGAGATCTGGGTGGTGTATCACCGTGTCCTCCACATGAACATTGCTTCAGAATGAGTGTTTTGGTCGTACAGGAGCCCAGCAGGGAGTGTGTTCTCATTACTACAGAATGTTACTTTCATCTCTTGAGCCAGATTTTCTTTTATGACTCTTGGCAGATGCCCAAAGAGCTTATGTCTGTGGAGGATCTTTTTGAAAGGCTTTCACATATATTATCTCTTGTATGAGATTCCCTTTTAAGTACACTCCACCTCCAAGAGTCTAACGTTAAATTCATTTTCTCATCTTTCCTTCATTATCTCAGAGAAAGGAGGTTACCTTCCCCTTTCTCAGGTTACTTTTCCTCCTGTAACTTTGACTTGAATCTTCTTGATCTTCTATAGAACCCTGTGCTCTCAAGGATTCTTTTTCAAGTCTCTTCAATCTTCTTCCTCTTCTATGCAGGGTAAGGCCCTAGAATATTATCATATCAGCAATAGGGTCTGAGTAGCGGGGGGTAACACAATACTGATGGCATTTTGGGGAGAGCACTCTGGCGACTGGGTATTTGTTGGTGAATCTGCGCCTGGAGGCAGGGAGACTGGGAATGAGATGCAATTCTGCTAATGAAATACAATCGAACACACCATAAGCAGGTTCTTCTAGGAAGTTCTGATTATTAATTCTTAGTTGCCTGCTACTCTGGGCAGCCCATTAGGGTAGTATCAGTGGGAGGTCTCATGGTGAAGTGGAGAAATGTGGTTTTTGGAGTTGTTCAGGACTGGCTTTGACTCACAGCCAAGCAGCTTATTAGCTGTGTAACCGGCTCAGTTTACTCACCTTCTCTTAGCTTCAGTTTCTTTATCTGGACCACGTGGCTCACTAAGGCCTCCATTAAAGGGATGTTGTGAGGGGGACATTCAATGAGGTGATGCAGGTGAAGGCTTGCACAGCGTCTGGCACATGGTAAGCCCCGGTACACAGAAGCTCCTTCTCCACTTTGGGGCATTTGCACTGAAGCAGTTGGTTCAGAGAGAGCCCAGCTGGCCAGGAGCCGCCTTTCCTCTGCCTCTTTCTCACAAATGGGCCCAACCACTTTCTGACTTTACATTTAAACCCAGTGTCCGAATCCCTGTCCTTCCTTTATTGGTGAGACATCTCCTTCTCAATGGCAGCCGAGCAGGTATACTACAAGCTGAGCGAATGCAAGATTGAACAAATAAGAAAAATGTGTAAGCAAATTAAGAAATGCTTTTGGAACACCCTGAGCTTTAATGGTTTGTGCTTCTTCCATCCAAGGAGGATATGTTTTATCTGCTATAACTATTGGGCTGAATATGGCAAGATGGGGTTTTTTCATCTCAATAGATGCAGAAAAAGACAAGATGGTGTCTCAGCACCATGATGGCATAACTGGATCTTTGCCATTTGTTAACCCCCTGCAGTGTACCAATATTAAACAAGACATTTTAAAAAGATTTGATCCTGCCTTTGGGGTTTAGAATTTAGAGTAAAATTCTCCTTATTCTGTGAGCCCCTAAAAATTTATTTTAAATCAACAGCAAAGAATTAACTACAAGGAAGAGCAGAGCAAAAATAAACATTATCATGTAGTTGTATCTTAGGCAAAGAATTGCCCAGAGCTCTTCCTTGTTTCAGTAGAAACTTCAATACCTGCAACAGAGAGTCAAAGGACAGCTAGATTAATACTTGTAAAGGACAAAAGGAAAGAGAGAGTAAGTATATTTAATCAGACTAATCAAACACACATCTGTAAGTGAATTTAGAGAAACAACTTTACTTTGAGGAAGTTGACTCTTACTTGGTTTGTTTCATGATTGAGTGAATTATTCTCTACCTTGGACGTCGCCTTATTCGTCTTGACTCTAATCTGGCAAAGAGACGTGGAGGGAAGTCCACAGGTCCAGATGTCAGCCCTGGGTCGGGACTCTGGCTCTGCTACCTCATAGCTCTGGTACCTTGGGCAAGTTAACCCTCTGAACTTCAGTTGCTTCCTTCAACAGTAAAACGGGACTTTAATACTTCTTTCTATTACAATGTGTATAAAATATCATAATATATACAAAGTGCGTGGAATAAAGTAGGTATTAAAAATACTATTGTTTCTTTCTCCTTGCTTTCTAATTCCCATGGCTTTTAGTCACATGATAAATAGTGGTTGCTAGCATTTTCCCTATTGGTTACTATTTCCTGATACAGAACATTCCATGCTTAGCACTGCTGCCACAAACAAGTCTAGAGACAAAGAGATGAAACTGCTGAGGCAGTTTAGCTCAATGGGTGTGAATCAAGGCTCTGCCGTTTATCAAATGTGTGACCTTGGGCAATTTACTTAAGTGCTCTGTGCCTCAGTTTCCTCATCTGTAAAATGTGGATACTAATACCTCCTTCCTAGCTAGGGTTGTCCTGAGGATTAAATGAATTAATATGTTTGAAGCCATTAGCATGGTGCCTGTAAGAATTACATCAGTGTCTGCTATTATAACTGCTGCCCCTGGCTGATATGTTTGTGGCTGCCTGCCCACTCACAGCGCCTTGATGGGGAAATGGAGAAAGCTTTCCTGCTAAGAGACAGAAATGACAGAAAACCAGAGAGGAGAAACTATATGGCCCATAAGAAATGGTGAGAAGTCTGGGAAAAGAAAATTTCCTGTTCCTGAGACCAGCCTGTGCTGAACACATTGTGCATGTATTCCTCTGAGATCTCCAGATTCTTACACTATCACCCTCGGACCCCCAGCCCCTGCTTTGACTAGCATAAGCAATCCTCTCTGCTCTGTGCATGCAAAGAAGCTGTGATTAAAACACTGATTTCAGCAGAAAATGGTCTACATCAGTGATCTACAAATGATTTTGTCCACATAGTTGCAGAATTTAGAAAAACTATATACCCCTACATATTTTAAAGTTGAACCTAAAATTTTAATCTTACATTTAAATATCATAGTCAAGGGGTGGGGACCCTGTGGCCTTCTAGGTCCTTAAGTGTGGTCTTCTGACTGAATCCAAATTTTACAGAACAAATCCTTTTATTTTTATTGATATAGTTTTGTTAGTCTTCTATATTTTTATTTTATTTTTCAAATGAATGTATTTAAAATACCAAAAAATAAAATAAGTTTCAAAGAAACAATCCTCCCAGACTGACCAGCACAGTTAGAACATTAGTCAGCCATAAGGGCTAAAATGACAGCTACTATGCTCATGGGTTAGTTCTAACTTCCCCTGCCTGGCATCACTACCGCATGAGGCTGGTTGGCGAGAGTTTGTGGGGGCCAAGTACACCAGTATGTTATCAACTTTTGAAAATGGTGTACTGTATTTCTGTTTGAAGTGGAATTTGTGAATAGTTGCACAGATCAACAGTATTTTTCAATTCTGTCTGCTTAACAGCTCATCATGTCAGAGAAGACAAAGAGAATGCTGAAGGAAGTGAACAGATTTTTAAATGAGGATTGGGAATTGCAGTATTATTTTGTTTCTGTTAAAGATAAGATGATTTGCTTTTTTTGTGATACTGCAATATCAACATTAAAGAAATTCAATGCTCATCAACATCATAACACTCATAAGGACCACAAATATTTTAAACTAGAGGGAGAGGCACGAAAGGTTGTATTGCAGAAATTAAAAGATGAAAAGCAAAAGCAAAGACAATTCTTTCAAGCAGCAATAAGACCTGGAAATAACGCCACTGAAGCAACTTATAAAGTAGCTGTACACTTGTGAAAAAATGGAAGCCATTCAGTGATGCAGAAACTGAAAAAATGCATTGTTGAAGTTGTAGGATGCTTACACCGTGATAACATTTCAAGTCGTAAACAAGTGCCTTTTTGAAGGAGAACCATAACTGATCAGCAGCATGAATTAGCCTTCAACTTAACAGAACAACTTCACGCAATACTTCAAAAAGAAAATATTATTCGATTACTTTGGATGAATTAATTGATACTAGTGACCCAGTGCAGGTTTTATACTTCATTCAGGTCATAACAGAAGATTTTCTTTGCTACAAAGAGTTACTTGCTTTGGGCACTCTTTCAAACAAAACAGAGAATAGATATCTTCAACAACTTTTAAGATAAATGTCATGAAGTTGGACTGAATTTGATAAATTTAGTGCATGTATTACAGATAGTGCACCTTCCATGACAGGAAAACATGAAGGGTTTATTGCACAGATAAAAAAAATATTAACAGATCCAGATGCTCTCATGTCTTTTCATTGTATTAATATCTTGCATCAGCAAAATTTCTGTGCTAAAGCTACTATTTTAAGTGACACTTTGTAACTAGTTATAAGTATTGTTCACTATGTTTGAGCAAATGTAACATGGCATCTTCAGTTTCGTAACATGCTAGAGTTGAAAGATGAACTATTCAGTGTGGATTTGCCATATCATTCTAAAGTGCATTGGTTATTGCAGGAACAGATGTTAGCCAAAATTTTATCTCTGCGAGAACAGATAGTTAAATTTTATGAAGAACAGAATCAGCAATGTGAATTATTGAAAAATGATTTCTAGAGGAATGTAGCATTTCTGTGTGATATCATGTCAAATCCAAATGATTTGAATATTTCTTAGCAAGATAAAACTAAGTCTATATATAATATGTGGCAAAAAATCCAGACATTTCCAAAAAAGCTATTTTTTTTCAAAACAGTTCTTCTTCAAAAGGAAATTTTGGATGAACATTTTTCCCAGTTAGCAAAGGTCATTGATGAGCAGGATGATATATGTGAATCATTTGAAGAACACACAGCTGTTATAGACCTATTAATTGGAGAATACAATGAAAGGCTCACTGACTTTGAGAAT
>NW_012155284.1:8300302-8301739 GCF_000956105.1 Propithecus coquereli | reverse complement strand
CATATTAGCTGCAGTGTCCAATAGCCACAGTGTCTAGTCAGTGGCTGCTCTATTAGCACAGACAGAGAACATTACTATCAATGCAGAACATTCTATTAGACAGAGCTACTCTAAAGGTTAGAAATGTCTTTTAGATTCATTTATTATTATACTTATTGTAAATACTCAACTGCTCAAAACAATCTAACATATGAAATATTTTAAAAATAATTATTAAACACACAAAAAACATTTTAAGCATTTGTAGTCTGATAATCAAATAAATAGAGCAGTGTTTTTGTGTGTGTTTTTAAAAAGAATTTCATGTGTTTCATGACTTATTCCTAGGTTGAGACAGGGTTCAACATCAATTCTTTTCCTACTTTTCAATTTTATAGATGGAAGCATTGAGAAATTTTCTTCATACAAATAAGGAAATAATGGAAAGTTTTGTTATAGCATATCCCTTAATTCTTTGAACCTCTGAGCCAAAAAAATCAGATAATAATCTATTACTGAAATTTCTATTTAAGAATAATTTAGCTGATACTTTTATTAGGCACTCCTTTACTTCTGTTCAAATCAAAGAATTAGAAATTGCTTGGCTTGCAAAATAATTTGGACATTACAGTCATTCACTTTCTCAATTTCTGGGGAGTACTGTGTAACAAAAACATACCAAGACTTGTTAAATGATTATCAGTTAAACTTTTTCACTTAGAGGTACTCTATTTAATCTGATAAATTTTTTATAAAGTTCAGAATATATTGCTAATTTTGCCATACCTTTGCCATTACAATATATTTTGCTAAATGCTCTTTTCTTATCATATGCTTTAAACACATATTTTTTCAGAAGCTGAAGATATAACTCATTTAATTGTGGGAAATGTTGGCCATAAACCCTAAGTGGCAAAGCCTAGATTAATTTTCAAACAAATTAGCCAAATTAGAATTACTTCCTGTCAGAAAAATTATGACTATAATTTTCAATTGAAATACACATGTTAATATGTGTTTTGAGAAATATTATAAGATATAAAGAGAAATAAATTATCAAATGCATCTTGTAAGACAAGTCAGGTCAAGATTAAAATGATGACAATTAAATATAATTAGTTCATTTTATAATGTCATAAATACAGAATGATAAATGAATATGGCATTCTAATTTATAATAATGGAAGGTTATGTGTAGGTAAGATAGTATGTTATACACAAAGTAAGGAGTTAAACAAATTTATTGGTAATTGGCATGGTAATTTTTTTGGTAAGCTTATGTGCTTGTGTGTGTACCAAACTCTGGATTTTGGTTTAGGAGACAATCAAGATAGAATCATGTATAAAAATTAAGAATAACTCCATTAATTTCATTAGACATTCCCCCTTGTATTTAAAGAGAAAGGTGTATATCAATAAAAGCTAATTATTTGGCAGCTAGCATATAATTAATTTTTT
>NW_012155284.1:8285653-8299340 GCF_000956105.1 Propithecus coquereli | reverse complement strand
TCCACGTTCCCTCCTAAGTTTCTATCATTCATATACACGCTTCTGCATAATGGTGGTCTTAGTAAACCCAGAGATTCTGTGTTCTGATTTTTTCTTCCTGTTATCTTTTAGAGGTAATGCTGAATAATATTCCAGGTGGTACCCAGAGCACATGTAATCCACTATCACCAATGGTCAGCCCATGTTTCTATGCTAATAAGACCTTGTGTTAGTTTTGGATAGCTGCTGTAACAAATTATCACAAAATTAGTGGCTTAAAAAACACAAACTTATCCTATAGTTCTGAAGGTAGGAAGTCCTAAAATCAAGGTGCCAGCAGGACTGCGTTCCTTCTGCAGGCTCTTCTGGAGAATCATTTCTCAGCTTCTTGAAACCACTGCATTCCTTGGTGCGTGGCCCTCCCCCATCTTCAGAGCCAGCAGTGTAACATCTTCAGATCTCTGACTCTGACTCTTCTTTCCCCTTCTTTCATCTATAAGGATGCTTATGATTGCTTTAATCCCACCTGGAAAGTCCAAGATAATCTCCCCATCGCAAAGCCAGCTGATTAGCAACCTTAATTCCACCTGCAACCTTAATTCTCCTTTGTCATGTAACCTAACATAGTTACAGGTTCCAGGGATTCGGACACAGACATCTTTGGGAGGCCATAATCTGTCTACTACGGACCCTAAAATCGTTTGAGTGTCACTAAATTCCCCTTTTATTTCTGGAAAAAACAAGAGGACCATTTGGTGTTATTATCATTCTATGTTGTTTGCCTGCCAACACCTCACTGAGCTCCCCACTGAAACATATTTAGGAACAGTCTCTGCTCCATGTGCTTACAAATATGATTATTGTTAACATTTTCAATTATTTAACATTTATTGAACACCAACCATGCGCTAAGTACTCTTCAAAACATACCATTAGTCATGGTTGATGGCTAAAGGGCTTACTATTTAAAATTAGACAGCCACGTCTAAAATTAGACAGATGCTAACATCCATAAATAGCAATGATTTTTGAAAGAACTGAATATCCCAGACAGGTCAGATGTAGTGCTTCATATTATGTATCCTCCTAACTCATCTTTACTCCTATGAGACTAGAAATGTCCACTCTCTAGGAAGTACATAATGAAACTTTATGCACACAGGAGAGAAATATTGTATAAATGCCACTTCCGTGCAATTTTTTAAAAGTCTGGGATAGCTGCATTGTATTCTTATTTCAGATCTTGTGACAGATAAGGTCTTTTTGTGTTCTGTGGTTAATAGGATTCGGCTATGAAAAGAAAATATCTTGCAAACGGTGCGCAATATAAAATTTTATTGCTACTGGAGGAAGAAATTTTCAAAAGCTTATGCTATGAATGACAAGCCAATTTCTTAGAGACCCAGAATCATGTAGGAGACTGTTACACACTATCTCAAGAACAACCAGGAAACCATTTCCACAGTTTGGAAAATTGAAATAACCTTTGTGTTAATGCCTTATGTTGGCCAGTTGAAGCGTAAGTGTGTGTATGCTACTTGTTCTACACTTCCAGTGAGTTTCCTCGTAGTAACTTGCTCCATGTACCATTTATAGGCAATAGAGTTGGCCAAGGTGAACTCAATTTATGCACTTGCCCTTTTTTAAAAAAATGGAGGTATGTTTACAATGTCATTTAATAATACACCAATATATCTTGTTTGATGAACTCTAGGGATAAAATCATCTCATTCATTTAATAATGAATAAACTGAGACCCTAAGGTAAGGTGAATTGTTTAAGGTCATAAAGCTAATTAACATCAGAGTCGGAAGGAGAATCACGGTCACGTGTGACCCTCCGTGGGTGTTTTGCCATTTCATGCTGATGCTCCTTGTCTACCTCTCACAGTGACCCTCCCTCAATCTCCTCCTTCCTTTACCACTACACACCCTTTGCCTATAACTTTTTACGGTAGGAAAGGGAGAGGGTTTCTGTAATGCCATGTGTCTGTGATCACCGGCTTTTTCCCAAATATTCTTTTCAAGCTTGTCAAGTGGACTGTGGAAGCATCAACTCGTAGCTGCAAGGAACGGCCCAAATCATAATGCTTTCTGAGAACAATGGCATGATTCTCTGCAGGCAGGATGATTGATGAGGGTTTGAGCTTGCCTGGCTGACCCGGCCAATTAGCACCCCAGGCACCAGTGTGAGCAGAGGCCTCAGCCTGTTCTCACCAAGGAGCACGGGCCGCCATGTTAAGCAGCTCTACACATTGTGCCAACGATGTGTGTTTTCTGGTGTGTGGATGTGTGGGACAGATTGTTACCTAAATTAAAATAAATTAGTGTTCATCCAACCATCTTTCCAGAATCAGAGTAACAGATGGAAAGGCTGGAACGTGGCTTTTTTATTTCTATGGACCAGTGTTCTTGTTGGAAGGAGAGTCCAGAGCCAGTTTCACCCTACCTGTATTGACACTTCAGATTGAGCATGTTATCCCCAGCTGGGTCACATCGGTTGTCCCTCTGCCCACCTCCACACCATGCTGATTGTATAAGGAGATTTCCTGGATTTAAATCCAGCTCCATTACTTGCTACCTGTGTGAGAACTGGTAATTTTGTAGTCGCTCTGTGCCTCAGTTTCCTCAGGTGGAAAATACAGCTCATTTTGGTATTTACTTCATAGGGTTGCTGAGTGGGATCTGTGAGGGAACACAGGAAAAGTATCTAGAAAAAAAATCAGATACATTATAAATGTTCAATAAAGGATGCTATTATTATTATCCTTATTATTATTTCTTTGATACGTAGCTAATATGTGTTTAGTCCTTAGGTAGGAGCAAGACAGGCATTTACTAAGATATGGGCTTTGTTCTCAGGAGGCTTCCAGGCGAGCTGCAGAGACTGTTTTGTAAACGATAAAAATAATCTGGGAAGACATGGGAAGAAGTTGTCAAAGTGTGTGGTAAGTAACGGTGGAGGTAGGAGGAAAGAAAGGATCGAGCAGGGAAAGGAACAAATTGCCTACAGAGCAAAGATGGTATCTTGCGTGTATGTCTCCAATGCCTGAGGCAGACAGTTCCTTCCTTGATAGAGCTGAGTGGCATGAAGATTCCTAATTGCATGTATTTTTTTTTTAATTGTGAGCAAAGTGGAATAGCTAGGCCTAATTTGATGAAATTATTATATCATGGAGGATAACGGAAAATCACACTTTTCATCATGTCCCCATCGCCTGGAGGTTGGGTCTAAAATAGGTTTGTAAGGAAGGTAGGCCCAGGCAGTCACTAAACATATTTTTCTGGATCCTTTAAGGTAGCACTAACTGACAGAAGTATACTTTCAATCACATATGCAATTCCAAATTTTCTACTAGCAACGTTAAGAAAAGGACAAAGAAGTAGGTAAAATAAAATTTAATAATAGACTTTATTTAACCCAATACATTAAAAATATTATAATTTCAACACGTAATCAATACAAAAATTATCAACGAGATATTTTACCTTTTTTTGTACTAACTCTTTGAAATAAAGTGTACAAATTTTACATTTACAGCACATCTCAAGTTATACTAGCCACATTTTAGGTGCTCAATAACCATGTATAACTGCTGGCTACCATATTGGACAGTGCAAATCTAAAAGTTTTTGTGAGATTAGAGATTACAAGAAAAACATATACTTGAAAATATTTTATTTTAGAAAATAAACTGAAATAAGAATTTTTGGAAGATGTTGTATGTCACACACAGTTCTCTGATGACAGAGCACACTAGGATTGTTTCTGTAATCCCCTCTCCAACAACTTTTAAAGAGTAAGGGCAAACACAAATCCAATGTGAGGACTCGCTTGACAAGGTGATTAATTAAGACATATGGGTGAGCATAAAGCCAGGTTTCCTCCTACAATCAGTCTTCCACTGACCTTCATTAAGGACAAAGAACATTTTAATGGATGAAGCCTTCACCTTTAATAAGCCTTTACTCTGTTATTTCCTATGGAACCATTCATTAGATTAACAAAACAATGGTAGCTGGCTAATGACAGAGCTGTGGTCAGAACCCCAGGGATAGCCTATGTCACCATTAACGCCTCAAGGCAAAATGTCACTTGGGCCACCTCCTCCAATCCAGTCAAGAAAGCTTTGACCTATAATTGCATTGGTAGGGTTCAAGAGCTCAAGAGGTTATAGATGGGGGCCGTGGGTCCATTCTTTGTCTCATCAGATCAGCTTGAGGAAAGGATGCATAAGAGCATAAATGGAGACTGATATGGGCAAGGGTGAAACATATTTGTTTTCTGCTTCCAAATGATATTCCTATTTATCATTGACTATTTAGTGAAGGTATATTTGCTTACGTGTTGTTTAAATACATTTTTATTTTGGGATAGTTTTAGATTTACAAAAAAGTTGCAAAGATAATATAGAGAATTCCTGTATACCTTTCACCCAATTTTCCCTTAAGTATGAGTAAGTATGATACATTTGTCAAAACTAATAAATTAACGTTAGTAACATTACTATTAACTCAATTCCAGATTTTATATTGGCTTTCGTTTTTCAATCTGTAGCTTTGAATTTCAGCAGGAAGAATTGAGTAAAAAAAAAAAAACCAAAATATAAAACACCTACTGATTTTAGTTGAAAAATATTGATAAACTTTATCCTTGCAGAGAGAGTAGGGATAGGGATGAAAGACAGCCAGAGACAAAATGGTATTATTGACCCAGGAACTTTGCCAGCATGGACATTTAGATGAACTGTGATCATTAAGATTCAGATCAAAGGGGACCTCTTCTGTGAAGCCTTCCCTGACCTTCCACCAGTGGCGCTCACATTGGAGAACAAAACTCTATAACACTTTCTGCATTGTGTTGCCTGGCACTTAACAGACACTCAAATGCCAGCTGAAAGAAAGAATGGGATCACAGTGTTCTCAAGGAGCAACTATTATAGCTCCTGTTCCCCACGCCTTGCCACCTCCCACGTGTTACCTAAAGCGCTTTCAGAAAGCACCTCTGAAGGTTTTATGTATGAAGACTTTGTGTTGGGTCACTTTCCTTTTGAATTATAGGCAGGGAAGTATGTATCTCTAAAAATATTCAGCTTAGGAACTGTCATGGATTACACATTTAGGTAAAACTATTCATATTCAAAAATGAGTTTTGGGGGGGAATTGGGCTCAATCAGTTGACTTCTGACTGAATTTGACAAATATGAGAAACAGTCCTCTATCTGGCACTGCGCTGGGTTTGCTTTGAGGGAACACTCTGTGTGATGTTAAGGATGCTTCTCACAACTGAACTCTTGTTCAGGTTCCTTGATGGTAGGGACTGTGAGGAATCTGCCTTATTCAGTCCTTCTCATCCTTAGATCCTCAATGTCTGAAACAATCCCTAGTATTTAATAGGTGCTCAATCAATGTTCTTGGACCAATAATGGACAAATAACTACTGAATGGATAGATGGTGGAATGAATGCATAAATGATGAGTAATTTCTAACTACTGCCTTTAGGAGATTACACCCTGGAAAGTGGCACAGAGAAGCACACGAATGATCGTAATGCAGGTGGAATGGGCTCATAAGTACTGTTAGAGGGGAACGTGCTAAAGGAAAGGCTGTTTAGGCTCAAAGAAGGTGAGAACTGTGACTCCTGGGGAAATAAGCAGAGGTAAGTGGTACTTGAGATGGTCCAGGAAGGACGCATAGGATCTCATAATATGGGGGTGGGACGGGAAATAAATAAGGACATTCCAGTCTGAGGAAACAGAGTGAACTGACATAGCACGGTGGGAAATAATGAACACTTTGAAGAATTTAGTGTAGGTAGCTTATGTTGCATGTGGGAGCGAGTAGGGGAAAATGAACGAGATTCATACACTGGATCCACGTTATGCAGGTCCTTGAATGCCTCCGTTTGCTAACTTGGAAGGGACAACAGACACAGGTAAATCATGAGGAGAAGCTGGCTTGGGGTGGGGGTAGGTTTGTTTAAAGCACATCTTCCAAAAACGTTATAGGTCTAAGAAAAATATTGAAACTGCAGGAAAGAAAAAATAATTTGTGATAATACGATGATATGATTTATCTTTAAGTTCTGTGATGACAAATCAGAGTTTTCCTATGTTTGTAATGTAGGATGCTATGCTCTGATTAAATCATTATTATCTGCCAAGCCAATAAAATGCAAAGAAAGCCATTAAACCAGTGATATTAAATATACAATTAAAACAGCAGTAGCTTCTGAACCCAATACTTTTTCTGTATATGTTACATTAAAAGTTATATGATCAAGATGACCCGAGAGGTCTGAGCAGAAGCTGACCAGTCTCCTTCCCCTTGTTAAGAAGTGAGAAATCTGTACTGAGCTGCATTATGTAATGCTCAAGGAGTCCAGAGGATAGAATCTGAGCAGCTTGTGGGGGCAAAGCATTCTTAGTTAAAACAAACAAAAGGCCCATGAGCATGACATTAGTGTCCTTTATTTCAAGACTCCCCGTTGCAGTGGAATAACCCTTGATGCTTTTATGAAAATCTTCTTTTTTATGAAAAGACACACCGAGCCACTCCACTGGGTGGTTCCTGTTTATCTTTCTTTCCAGGGGCCTTCTGCTGCTCTTGCTCAGTGCCTCACTTGCCAACTTTGTGAGCGGCGACACCCTCTGTCCCCAGCTCCCTGCTTGCTGGGTGTAAGGAGAGAGGGCATGAGAGCAATAATTGCTGGATGTGCTGTGTTTGCACATCTGCGGTGGCCTCCTGAATTGAGTTTCAGGCCAAAGCCAGGCAGCACCCCCCACCCCTGCCCCTTTATTTTCAGTGTCACACCATTAAAGGAAATGAGATTATGGCACAAATCATCATCCACGTGACTCTAGCATAGAAGGTTAGCGAGATATTGCAGAGATAATTCCATAGCCATCGTGGCCCCTGACAATAATTACAATGTGACCACAGGGGATCACCTTCTAATAGGCTTTTGTTCACTCCGTTCAGAGTCTGTTGTGTGCTAGAGTTTGGATAATTAAAGTTGTGTCTCAGAAGCCACATGTGGTAGCTCATAATTATGTAGTCGGGCCTAAGAGAAAACTGAGGTGACTGACACCCGGGCCCAGTGAAGAACAGGGGCCCTGGTGACGAGAAAGAAAGAAACCAGTCCCAATGAGGGGACTGGTTTCTGAGGTGACTGACACCCGGGCCCAGTGAAGAACAGGGGCCCTGGTGACGAGAAAGAAAGAAACCAGTCCCCTCATTGGGACTAGGGGTTGGTGTTCACTTCATAGCATTACTGCTTTATTTATTTTAAAACAAAAATGACTAATTACAGCCCTTTCTGGTCCAATCCCTTACCCTCCACAGGGACTTTTCCTAACCCTTTCTTACTGCCTCCAACAAAAGAGTGGTAGCTGACCTGAGCAATGAAGAAAATATAAATGGCTTATTTAAACACCATAATGGTTTAATTATTTAATCATTTGCATGTTGAGTGATTTGCATAAAAGCAGGAAAAGGCCCATGTTGGAATTCGGCTTGCATCTCCCCTCCTTCCTCACTGGAGAAAAGATCCTGAAACTTGGCCTCATTTAAGCCCTTGATTTTTAGAGAAATGTGAACTTTGGAAAACTTAGATTTGTTATTTCAAGGACACAATATTTGAAAAGAAAACAAACCCCAAGACTGTATCCCATCGGGCCATATTTCCCAAGTCAGTCTATGGCTGTCAAAGAAGCAAAGTAGTTGATTTTCCACGTAAAGTATACCCTTGAAAAGCCATTCTCCTGAGCAAGTCCAGGCAGAAAGCTCTGGTAAGTGGGTGCCTTTTCAGCATTCAAAGACTGGCTCCCAGATTTTCTAAAGATTCATCTCAAAAGAGATGGCTATTTTACCATTCTGTTTAAAATTTCTCTTATCTTAAATCTTTGGAATGTTTAGAGGATTCTTGGAATACACTTCTAAAGGGTTCTGAATTTCTGAGCCTTAAAAGTAGAATTCTGCTTTATTCTAACATAAGACATCTTTTCTGCCAAGTTTTGCCAGGTAGGGAACAAACCCCCTTCATTCTTTTCAACACCGTGGTCTCTTTTGAAGCACAGTGAATTTATTCTTCACCCAACGTGGGAACAACAATTGGTATTCAAAACGCTGCCCTTTCCTGAGGCTTCGCCTTCATGAAAATGAAGCATATTTCGTACTGAGCACCATATGGTGTTTGTGAAGAGTGGACACACAGATGCCTCCTAATTAAAGCATTAAAGTTTGTCATGAGAAATGGCAGCCACAGATGATTTTGGCTGCGGGTGTGTGTGGGAGGGGGTGGGTGGGAAGGGTCCCAGAGAGTGGATGAAGTGGTAGGCTGACTCCTAGCTTTTTCAAACACACTCTCTGATTGGTCCTCAGGGAGCAGATAATGGCAAGAGGCAGTTAATTTGAAGATAATTGAGAGATCTCTTTCCTGTCTTCACACAATAAAAAGAGGTGTCGGGCCTCAGCTGGCACTTGCTCTCTGGCAGGAAGAAAAGGGCTGGAATCGGTCTGCAAAAGCTGCCACCTCCTTTTCGCTTCTCTCACAAAGCTGGGAAGCCCCTTTCCTGTCCTCGACCCCACCCACCCCCACACTCCCATGTTTATTGTTTCAACACATCAGAGCCTAAGTAAGAGTTGGGATGAGTCGGAGACTAGGGATGATCTGTTCTTCTGGAAAACAAGAGCTGTGTGCCTCTAGAAACACAACATCCCTGGACAGCTGGAAGAGGAGCAACCTCTCAGATGGTGGGTTTCTGTGAGAACTGGTTATTTGAACCCCTTTTTTTTCCTTTCTCAGCATCTCTGGTACTGTGTGGTAAGCTGTTTTCAAACCCAGGAAGGCTAGAAATTCTGAAAGACTTTCTCAGGTTAAGATAACACTCATCCGCACTCAACTGCGCTAGAAGTGACGTGTGAGGAATGGTCTTAAACCAGGTTTCGCATTTGCCCAGAGAAGCACACTGTGAAAGGGAAGAGGCGTATAATAAACACGGGGCTTTTTGTTTGTTTATTTTTGAGGAATCCGTCTCTCTGGCCTGCCAAATTCCCAGCTCCTTTGTACTCTCTTTTAAGGCAGCTTGCTCATAAATTCTAGGAAACCCTTAACTCAAGAAGGTGCTAAAATAATCTTTTTTTTTTCCCTTAACACATACATATGAAGAATTACTGGAAATGAGGATTACATAAGTGTGAAAAAGAATGTTGCTTTTTTTCCTCGGGACCGGGAAACTTGATGGTGACAAATTTAAGGGTATAACAATGATAAGAAACTTTTTAAAAAGTGAAAAGAGCTAGATTCACCAACTTATTCTTCATCAGTAAAGTCCTAAGAAAATGATTCGATGGAGTGGGTGCAAAGGTCAAAAAGAGTGGCAGGGAACACCGAATGAGAAGCCAGTCGGAGGAGCCGAAGCAGGTGATTAACACAGGATGGTTTAGGGTCCTTAAAGGTAGACAGACAGCTGGGTTTGCTAATCTGATTTAAATTTTTTTTAAGTGAAATATATTTTTCTGTTATTATTCTCATAAGTTGGGTCAAGTAGGTTTTTCTTGGAGCAGTGAGGCTGTGATGATCTCCCCACCAGAGGGCTGTCTTCAAGCTTGTTTCTGGGCAGTGCCACAGAGGGGGATGTCTTGGCCTGTGCTGCCATTTCTGGGCTATAATTCCATGGAATAGGCAGAATGGAAATAGATATTAAAGTGCTGGGACCATCAAAATAAAGAATAAACTTCAAAGTTGGAAAAGAGATTTCTAACACATAAGCCAATAAACAGTTTGATATTAAGAGTAGATAAAGAATTAATAAAGGTATGAAATCAATATGAGAAAAATAAATAACCCAAGAGAAAATCTGGGTAAATGACAGAAATAGACATGTTATGAGAAAGTAGACACAAATCATGAATATATACATGAAAAAAATGTATCTATACAACTTCACCAGTAGGCAGGAAATGCAAATTAAAACCCAAATGAGATCCTATTTTACATTTGCTAGACTGGCCAATAATTGAGAAGCCTGACACTATCACGTGCTGATGAGGATGCAGAGAAAGGGATTTCTTATATGCTCCGGAGTGTGTGTGCATTGGTTCCACAATACTGGAAAATGATTTGGCATTACTGACTAACTCACGAATTCTATTTCTGGACACATCCCCTAGGCAACTCTGGCACACCTACAAGAATGGTCATAACACTGTAAGACCAAAAAACTATCCAAATAATCCAAATGATCATCAAGAGGCAAGTTTACAAATAAGTTGTGAAAGTGGAGTACTATACGGCAGGAAAAATGCCTGGATTAGAACTACACACATTATGAAGAGTCTCACAAGTAATAGTGAGTGAAGAGGAAAAAAACACGTTTTACAAGATTTCATGCAGGATGATGCCATTTTTTCTAAAATCCAAATCAAGCAAATAAAACAGTATCTTATTTAAAGATACAGTTAGATTCTGGTTATTTGTAGTGGTTATGTTCTATAAAGTTGCTGCAAACACTGAATTAGCAAATATTGAACCATTGCTCCTAGGGGAAATCTGTATCTGTATCCACATCTATATGTATCCGTACACACATACATGCATTTATATACATAGAGATCTACAGTCGGCCCTCTGCATCTGTGGATTCTGCAGCGGCAGATTCGACCAACTGCTGATTTAAAAGTTTTAAAAATACAACAATAAAAAATAGTGCAAATTAAAAAATACAACTATTTACATAGCATTTACATTGTATTGGGTATTATAAGTAACCTACGGATGATTGAAAGTACATGGTAGGATGTGCTGGTTATATGCAAGTACTGTGCCATTTCGTATCAGGGACTCGAGCATCTGCAGAAGTTTGGTATCCGAACGAGGTCCTGGAACCAACCCCTTATGGATAACAAGAGACGATTTATATACACATACATATCACACATGGATTATAATCTTAAATTCTAAGAACAACTCCTCCTGGTAGATTCTATTTTCTTTGTCTCTGCGGTCCCCAACCCCTGGGGCCGTGGACGGGGCCACAGAACTCCGCTGCGCCCCCCACTTCCCCACCCCACCGACCGCAGAAAAATTGTCTTCCGTGAAACCAGTCCCTGATGCCAAAAAGGTTGGGGACCGCTGCTATCTTACAAAAGAGAAAATGAGGTTCAGAAGTCAGTGACTTATATGAGGCCGTCACTAACAGGTGTGGCGCCGTGCATGTGCCCCCGGAGCCCGAGCTTTTTGCACTACGCTGCGCCCTGATCTCTATCCTCCCGTCCCCCGTCTCTGTGTGAGAGCTGAAACAAGAATGAGCATCGCCTGGTTTGACCCCAGCGGGGAATGGGAGCCTCCCTGGGAACTGGTGACACCAACTTTTCCGCTGCTCTGCGCGTCTGCAAATGACCCCAAAAGCGCTTTGAGTATTGATTTTGGGGTAACAAATACATTTTATTAATAGCTAGTAGATGAATTTGCAAATACAGAATCAGTGAATAATGAGGATCAACTGTGCATAAATCTGGGCTAAAACAAAGGTCTGGTTCTGAGGTTAAATGGTGGATACAGAGTTTTATTCCTGCTTCACAATGTTCCTCTCTCATTCTCGCTCTCTCTGCCCCTAATGTATGTATGTATATACTGTATACACGTATATTTGTGTCAGTATATGATCTATACTTGTGTATAGGTAGAATTTTGTATATTATATATACTTGTGAGTGTGTGTGTCTGTATTGGAGAGAACCAACTCTTTGAAGTTCAGCTACAGAGTGGATGGTGAAGACCTTATCATTTTAAAGCTGAGGCGGTTGTCGGCCTCACAGGGCTGAGAGATAGGTAGATCTGATGGCTGAAATTGGAACTTCCTCCACAACTATAAGTTGCAGGCTAAAGTGAGACCCCCTCAGATCCAAGCTTCCCTCTTTTTGGTAAGATAGTAAAATTGGGGTTACTCCCATTTAAAAATAATGTTTAAAATTCACAGCATATCAAATAGAAGTTGAAGACCTTGACTTGCAAATTTTTACTTTTAAGGGCCTGATACTTTTATCAATAATATTTTGAAGTATATTTGATTACACATTGGGGTGACTTTCAAAATTATTTGGACAACTGATAAAGTAGTTCTAAGTATTTGAAATAGGAAAGTGTTACTTCAATCTTTCTTATATATTTAGAGAATATTTAAAAAGCATGAGCTAATGCATCAAAATGTAAAGTATGATCCAAATTCCAGGGTAAAAAAATACATGCCAGTTATCCAAGACTCCTCAGGCCTCACACAAACATTAAAAACTCCAATTGCACTGTTTTTTCCCCTATCTAGGATATCCAAGTTCCCCCAGTATTGCCCTAAGTGCCACTTGGGGTGCCCAAGGTATGTCCCACAAATGATCCTACAGTAAGTGCCCTGGAGGACACAGGTGGCCTATGTGGTCATATGTGGCAGACAGGGGAGAGTGCCACACTCCTCTGAGATTGCTCCCTGCTAGAGGGCCTATGAGCAGTGTTTCTGGTGCCCACGTCCTACTAAGGTGTAGAGAAATGTATAGCTCTTTCTCTTCGTAGGACCTAAAAATGCACCCAGGGTACTGGGCTGGGGACAGATTTGGGTGACTGACATGCTCCTGGACTCAGCATCACTCAGGTCCTCTCTAACTAAGGTTTTGTTACCAGATGAGTTTATCACATCTGGCTCCTTTGTCCCTAGGAGATATTCCTTAAAATTCAAGAAAGCTCAAGTCTTGCCTTCCAAACTGCCTCAATAAACAGACACAAAATTACACATTTTGGCTATCTATAAGACTACTGGACATGTCAGGCCATGTATGAAACTTAGTTGTGAGAACTTTCCAGATGTAAGTCAATCTCCTAATATGTTTAGGAGTGTGTGTGTGTGTGTGTGTGTGTGTGTGTTTCGTACTATGATACTCCTCTAGCTAATTAACTTTAAAATTTTCCTCTACAGTTTCCACTATATATATTACATTTATGATGAGAAAAAGATTAAGTATAATGACCATGTGCTCTGAAAGAAAATTACAAACCCCCAAATTAATACAAATATGTTTTTCCTCTTCTTACTATGAAAAGAAAGTGAATTATAATAATTTTTACTTGTCTTTAAGAGAATATTTTAAAATCCATTTTCCCCTTGTTATTAGAATTTATAGGAGAGGATGGTAGAGCCATTGAATAGTAGACATGTCTACAAATGTTGATGAACTTTGCTGTAGATCAGCAATAACTAGTTACAAAATCAAATGGAAAATTATACCCCCACAACAGCAGTAAAAGACACAAAATAACTAGAAAGGCTTAACAAGAAATGTGTGAGACCTATATAAATAAAATGATAAAACTTTATTGAGAGATATAAAATAATAATTAAATATCTCAAGCCACATGGTAGAGATGGCAATATTGCCCGTCAAAATTATGTCACTTATTCACAAATTATAGTTGCAAGACAAATGTGATTAACGTCCCAGTGAAATTTTTTGGAAGAACCTCACATAATTTTTTAAAAAATGATCTGCAGGTATAAAGAGTAAAGAATAGCTAAAAAATGTAGAAAACAAAGAACATTTCTGGCTCCTGTCAAGATGGTGGATTACCATGGTCCCCTGGCCACCTCCTCCTCCAATATCAACCCTAGAGTAACTATTAAAGTAAGAAGAAAGCATGAAACTAAAAAAAAAAAAAAAAAAA